>NC_136067.1:2067662737-2067927737 GCF_964261635.1 Lissotriton helveticus
GTTCCCTGATTCCCTGTCAGTTGAGACCTGGGGCTGAACGGGTGAGTAACCTGCTCCTGGTGGAGTTTCAGTGAATTCTTATCTACTCATCTTCTTCTAATGTACTTACCTGGAATAAACCTTATAATCTACCAGTCGGACTTACTATGTGATCCTTATCCTTCACTATACTCACTAGACTACCCCATGTCTGGTTCAGTCCCTGATATGCATGCCCAAAAGTAGTTACTGATTTATATAGTTTTATATGGTGTACAAATTGTAACAGTGCAAATGTTTTATAATTGAAGTGTTTTCTAACGCACTCTGTAGCCGTGAGCGGTGTAGCTGATATAAGTATATATGTCTGTAGCAGTTACACACGGCAGCAGAGTGCTTTATGTTTTGCACACTGAAAGACCCTGAAAGCCCCTAGACGCTATAACGGGGATGTTTTAATGGGCCTCAATAAATTCAAGGAGGAATGTGTCTGCCAGTGGAACATCCTTGATAGTTTGACCTGGAAGTGTAGTGAGTGTCAATGCAGTTTCAACACCTCCTCACAGGCCCCGGTTCCCCAGACTACTCCCCCGGTTATAGCTGGGGAGGGAGTTCGTATTCGGGCGGCTCTTGTCAACTCTCGCTCTCTGGTTAAGCATGCCTTAGGTTAAGCACGCCTTAGAGGTCTATGAACTCCTTTCGGAGGACCAATATGATCTCTTGTTTTTGACTGAGACTTGGTTCAATGAATCCTCGCCCCCCATGGTTGAGTTGGCTATCCCCAGGGGGTTTAAAATTATGAGGGTAGATAGGAAGGTGGGCAGGGGTGGAGGCCTAGCAGTGGTGTATAGAGATTCCTGGACTCTGGTCCACGAAGTCTCCCTAGGAATTGAAGGGGGTGAATTTTTTTACTTTTCTATCTCCCTTACCCCTCACTTTACGCTTGGGGGACACTTGTCTATAGGCCCCCGGGCTCTTCTGGAGCGTTTTTGAAAGCCCTCGATGAGATCATTGTCCCTAGGGCTTTACGCTTCTCCAGCTTTCTATTACTGGGGGACTTTAACATACATTTCGACTGCCCGTCCGGGGCTGATACGATTGAACTGTCGGACTCCCTGAAAATGGCACAACTTACTCAATGAACTAACTCCCCCACACACATCGGGGGACATATCCTTGATTTGGTGTGCTCTAACTTTCCCCTGTCTGGTATCCATCCTCTTCAAATACCCTGGTCTGATCACTCCCTGATTCAGTTTTCCTGGTCTATTGCTAAACCCGTGCTTTTAACAAAGTCCCCTTTAAGCAAACCCTCTCAGAGGATTGATGCTTCCGTCTTCAGCAGGGTTCTGTCTAATTCCCGGCCTTCTGCCAATGTGACACTGGAGGGTGCTATAATGATTTTTACTAACTGGATTGACCAGGCGGTGGAGTCTGTTACTCCTCTCCTCCCCGATAAGCGTGTTAGAAATGCGCCGTCCAAACCCTGGTATTCCAGCAACCTTAGAGCATTAAAGCACTCCTGTAAAAAACTTGAACGTTGCTGGAGACTAAATTATTGTCCATTGGCGAAAGCTGTACTCAGAAAAGTCCAGAGGGAGTATTATGGAGCTATTAAGGAGGCTAATAGCCTTTTCTTTACTGAGCGCATCGCCAGCTCTAAAAACAACTCAAAGGAAATATTTTCCATTGTACAGAGCTTTCTCAATCCTATTGCAGAGCGGATCGATCTGCCTGTTTCGGCAGAATAGTGTGAGAAACTGTCTGACTTTTTATTGACAAAATCCAGGCTATACAGGATTCTCTAGGGTCAGACTGCATTGAGCAGACTGACGCCCACACCTCAAGTTCACCAGTTCCCCCTCTGCCTGCCCCCTCACTAACGGCTTTTCAGCCGATCACTCCGAAAGACTCTCTATCTATCCTTTCATCTCTCAAATCAGAATCTCCCTCCGATCCGTGTTTTGCTAGACTGCTTGCTGAGGTGGCTGAGGTAGTTATTCCGGAGGTGAATACTATCATAAACCTATCACTTCAGACCGGCATTGTTCCCAAGGTATGGAAGGAGGCTAAACTTATACCACTCTTGAAAAAGCTCTCCTTAGATCCTAACATTCCTGCCAGCTATCGCCCTATTTCTTTACTTCCGGCGGTGGCTAAGATATGTGAGAAAGCAGTTTTAAGGCAGCTATCCACTTTCGTTGAGTCATCAGGTGCCCTTCATCCTGCTCAATCCGGATTTAGAACCTCCTATAGCACCGAGACTGCTCTTGTGGAAATATCAGAAGCCATAAGGGAGTGTTTGGACGGGGGCGGCAGAGCGGCGCTGATTTTATTGGACCTCTCTGCCGCCTTCGATATGGTCCCTCACCAACTACTCCTTTCTAGGCTCTCCCACATTGGCGTGTCTGGGCAGGCCTGGAAGTGGCTTGAATCCTTCCTAGTAGATCTCACACAGCAGGTCTGGATACCCCCTTTCTCTTCCACCCCTCGTACAGTGGCTACCGGAGTCCCTCAGGGCTCCCTTCTGCGCCCCTTGCTTTTTAACGTTTACGTTACCCCCCTGATCTTCCTCGCGGAGGAGCTGGGTGCAAAAGTCATTGCATATGCGGATGACACTCAGCTCCTCTTTACCTGGAAGGAAGGTGAAACATCTCTTTCAGCTGCCCAGCGCTGCCTCGCAGCGGTCTTTGGTTGGCTGGCCTGGGCACAGCTGAAGTGTAATGAGGGTAAATCGAAGGCTCTCCTCTACGGCCCTTTCCCATCGTTCTTTAAAGAGACTTTGAGGCCCCCTGAGTATCCCCAGCCATTGTCATCTGGCAATCCTGCTAAAAATCTGGGGATTTGGTTTGAGGAGGATCTTCGATTCTCTACTCAAATAAAGCGACTGGCAGGGGTATGCTTTGGTATCCTAAAATCTCTTAAGAAGTTCTTCCCTTTGCTACCTCAATTTGCCAAGGAAATGGTCACTCGGGCATTGATCTTGTGCCGCATTGACTACGCCAATGGCTTATACGTTGGACTCCCGGGATAACAGCCAAAGAAATTGCAAGTAATTCAGAATGCGGCGGCCAGGGTTCAGCTGCAAATCCCTGGGCGCACAAGCATGAAGCAGCATTTACGCGACTTGCACTGGCTGCCTGTTGTCCACCGTATTTAGTTTAAGGCCCTTACGCTGGCTCATAGAGCCTTGCATGGTCTTGGCCCAGTTTACCTCCAATGGCGCTTTTCCTTCTACACGCCTCCTAGAAACCTCCGCTCTACCACTCTGTGCCTGACTACTGTTCCCCGCTTTCGCAGGGTTCGGTTAGGGGGTAGCTCCTTCTCCGTTAAGGCTACAGTGGCCTGGAATTCCCTTCCTCTGGAGTTGCGCAACATCCAAGACACTATGCTATTTAAGAATCAGCTGAAGACCTTCCTTTTTAACCAACCCATCTAAATATGCTGCTCGTTGTTATGGTTCACCTCCGTGCTGGGACACTCTTGAGTATCCGTGCGCGATATGAATGTATAATAACATAACATAACATAACACTTACTGACAATATATCAACACACCACATTTCAGCCTCTCTCCATAACCAATCACAAAGCTATGCCCACAAATCTCATCTGATAACTTCCACCCTGCAAGAGCATCATGCACATAATCTCGACACATTAAAAATACAAGAGCTGGCCCAAATACAAATGTTTTGTAAATAAGTCCTGGACTAACAAGGTCCCTCCCTCTGACGCTCACAGTCATTTCCCTTAACTCACACGTTCTTGCCCCTTCTACGGAGATCACAGCACACCTGGATCTGATATTCTAAAACATAAAGCCTCGGACATATGTGAATCCTGTAACTGAGAGGTATACATTTTAAAGAACTTTCTTTCTGCTTAAGGCTGTTGTATTCCTGGTTCCCCTGCAATGACAACGCTGATGTCCCACAGCAGTCACCTGCCTGGATAGGATGGCTTGGAACACACATGGTCCTGTGACAGTTATATGTAGTCTCTTACACTTGCTATCAGGATCTTCAAAGGTCCTGCTCTGTTGCCCCCTCCTCCTCTATTCTACCGGAAATGCACCTTTCAGCGCCTTGACGCACTTCCGCTGGCAGCCCATAGTGCAGCATTTCTCATCAGCGGCGCAGTTCCAGTCTTGGCCACAGGAGGGCGCATAGGCGGCAGGGCAGAGCGGTGATTTTGAAATATAAGATGGACAGACCCCTTCATGATCTGCAACAAAATAAACATTCAGTGACCTTGTTTTCATAGCGGTAATGCAGTAAACAATATTTGTGGAAAGAGAAATGCAACAAGTTCATGAGTTTGGCGGCCTCCAACTGAAAGCCCCGCCCCTTGCACTGCACTGTTTCCACGGTCATGGAGTCCCCAGGGCTTCACTCTGCTCCATGTACACACGGATTAATAATTACTCATGCACAAACACGAACGATTTTTATAAATCAATGCCAAACAAACAGATCTACTGTGCAGATGTGGTAGTCGTGGGCAATATACCTGCACTCTCTTTGACTCTTACCTACACTGCTTTTTGTTGTCAATACAAAACAAGCCTGACTGCAGCATATTCATAGATAATGCAGGAGAAAGAATCCTCAAGGGCTTTACATAACTAGTCCTAATCTGTGCCCATTGGAACAAGACGCTGAAGGCGCCAAGGTCATCGCATGCACTCGCCCAGCAATGATCTCTGTATTTGGGCTGGTGAGGGCTGGGAAAATCACTCTGAGGGCTGTAATCTGTATGTCTTTATGCTTGCATTACAATACCTATACTTCCATGCATTTACGTGACCTAGCATTTACTTTGCCCACATTAATAACTCTAAACTTTAGGATAATGCAGTTTACTATATTTTAAATATAATTTTAATATGTTAAATTTCATGACTGATAACACTTATCCTCATTCCGAATTGAAAAGAACGCCATTTTTCATATAATTCAAAATGATCAGTTTCCTTATTCTAATAAAACTCCTAAAGCTAAATTAAATGAAATTAAATGTAATTAAATTATTTTTTTTTATCACAAAGTAGTTTTCAACTCCACCTATATTTCATTCTATTTAAATAAATAGACAATTAGTAATGTGAAACCAATACAAAAAACCCTAACCCTATAATTTATTTAATGCAAATAATGTATCTCACATTACAAGCATTCAGGTTGTATTGAAATAATTCTTAATCTAACCCTAAATTATATTACATTTAAATAATTAAATCCTGCATTCTAGACGTCATGCTAACCCTAACTATTCAGTTAATTAAATTGTATCTTTAATGTTCTCTGACCGGAATGAGGGCACCGGCACACCCGAGGCATCTCTTTTCTGAAAGGTTCTTGGTAAAAGTGATCTAAGGTCTACTCAAGGGTGCGGCATTCCACCTGAGGGGCTGGAGGGACTAGGAAACTACGGGCCAGATGTAGATAAATTCAATTTAACGAGTCATTAATAGCAATTTTTACCGAATTGCTATTAAGGACTTGCTAAATTGAATGTATGTAGGAATAGCTCAAATATTAGCAATTCCTTCAAATTCCTTAATAACGACTCGCAAATTGAGATTCCTTCATAAGGAATACCTTCCCGTTCATTCCTATGGGCTAGGAGGCCCATAGGAATGAATGGGAAAATGTTCAGTTTTTGCCATTCAATATAAAAGAATCGCAAATAGCAGGAGCTATTTCAAGTGTGCCAGGATGTCAAAAGGAGTCAAGTCAAGTCAAGTCATAAAATTTGTATAGCGCACTACATACCCAGAGGGTTTCAAGGCGCTTAGGAAGGGGAGGAGGATTATTTGTCAAATATCCACGTTTTAAGCTGCTTTCTGAACGCTAGGTGATTCTGGGTGAGGCGAAGGTAAGCGGGGAGTGAGTTCCATGTTTTGGCAGCCAGGTAAGAAAAGGATCTGCCTCCCATGGTGGTCTTGTTGATGCGAGGTACAGTGGCGAAGGCTTGGCTGGAAGAGCGAAGTTGGCGGGAGGGGGTGTAGAAGGACATTCGAGAGTTGAGGCAATCTGGTCCGATGTCGTAGAGTGATTTGTGTGCGTGGGTAAGCAGTCGGAAAGTGATCCTCTTATTGACGGGTAGCCAGTGGAGGTCTTTAAGGTGACCAGAGATGTGTTCATTGCGTGGGATGTCTAATATGAGCCTGGCTGAGGCGTTTTGGATTCGTTGTAGTTTCTTCTGGAGTTTAGCGGTGGTACCTGCGTAGAGGGTGTTTCCGTAGTCCAGTCGGCTCGTGACTAGAGCGTGGGTGACTGTTTTCCTTGTTTCGGAGGGGATCCAGCGAAATGTTTTTCTGAGCATGCGAAGAATGTTGAAGCAGGAAGAGGATACGGCGCTGACTTGTCTGTTCATTGAGAGTGAAGAATCCAGGATGACGCCAAGGTTCCGTGCGTGGTCTGTCGGGATGGGTGCTTTTCCGAGGGCTTCCGGCCACCAGGAGTCGTCCCATGCAGAGGGGGATGTACCTAAGATGAGGACTTCTGTTTTGTCTGAGTTCAGTTTCAGACGGCTTTGTTTCATCCATTCGGCGACTTCTTTCATTCCTTCGTGTAGGTTAGTTTTGGCGGTGCTGGGGTCCTTGGTGAGAGAAAGGATCAGTTGAGTGTCATCCGCGTAAGAGATGATGTTGAGGTTGTGTTGGCGGGCGATGGCCGCGAGGGGGCTCATGTATACGTTGAAGAGGGTGGGACTGAGTGAGGATCCTTGAGGTACGCCGCAGATGATTTCAGAGGCCTCGGACTTGAATGGTGGGAGGCGGACTCTCTGGGTTCTTCCGGTGAGGAACGAGGTGATCCATTCCAGTGCTTTTCCTTGGATTCCGATGTTTCTGAGGCGTTGTAAAAGGGTGCTGTGGCAGACTGTGTCGAAGGCTGCAGAGAGGTCGAGGAGGATGAGGGCGACTGTGTCTCCATTGTCCAGTAGAGTTCGAATGTCGTCTGTTGCTGCGATGAGGGCGGTCTCAGTGCTGTGTTTGGCTCGGAAGCCAGATTGTGAGGGGTCTAGTGATTTGTTGGCTTCGAGGAAGGCGGCGAGCTGGTTGTTGACGGCTTTCTCGATTACTTTGGCCGGGAATGGAAGAAGCGAGATGGGGCGGTAGTTTTTGAGTTCGGTGGGGTCCGCTGTGGGTTTTTTCAGAAGGGCGGTGAGTTCAGCGTGTTTCCAGTCTTCTGGGAAGGTAGCGGAGTTGAAGGAGCAGTTGATGACGTCTCGGAGGTGCGGAGCTATGACGGAGTCTGCTTTGTTGAAGATGTGGTGAGGGCATGGGTCTGTGGGGGATCCAGAGTGGATGGAATTCATCAGGCGGATGGTGTCCTCAGTGGAGATTGGGTTCCAGGCGTTAAGGGTATTTACGGGGGGTAGATGGTCAGCAGATGGTAGGGTGGGTTGGCTTCCGGGTTGGTTGTCAAAGCTGTTGTGGATGTCAGCAATCTTGTTGTGGAAAAAAGAGGCTAGGGAGTCGCAGAGGGTTTGAGAGGGGGTGATGTCGTTGGAGTTGGCCGAGGGGTTGGAAAATTCCTTGACGATGTTGAAAAGTTCCTTGCTGTTGTGGGCGTTGTTGTCAAGTCGATCCTTGAATGCTGTTTTCTTGGCTTTTCGGATCAGTTGGTGGTGAGTACGGGTGGCGCTGTTGAAGGCGTCCTTGTTGCTGGTGGATGGGTCTTTTTTCCAGGCCTTTTCAAGGGAGCGGCACAGTTTCTTGGACTTCTTGAGATCATCGTTGAACCATGAGGCCTTCTTGTTGCCAAGTTTGTGTTGACGTTTTTTCAGTGGTGCTAAGGTGTCGGCGGTGTTGGATAACCAAAGGGTGAGGTTGGAGGCGGCTTCGTTGGCGTTAGAAGAGAGGGCTGGGGAGGTTCGAAGGAGCGATGTGGAGATCTGATCCGTGGTGATTTTGTTCCAGTTTCTTTGTAGAGTTGGTTGGAGGTGGATGATGGGTTTCGGCTTGTTGTAGGTGAAGTGAACGCAGCTGTGGTCAGTCCAGAGGAGATCCGTAGTGTGGCTGAAGGAGACATGGTTGCTGGAGGTGAAGATGGGGTCGAGTGTGTGACCTGCGATGTGGGTGAGGGAAGTGACTAGTTGTTTAAGTCCGAGGTTGGCGAGGTTGTCTAAGAGGGTGGCGGTGTTGCGGTCGTTGATCTTTTCAAGGTGGAAGTTGAGGTCTCCCAGAAGGATGTAGTCTTTGGAGGGGAGCGCGTGTGGGGTGATGAAGTCCGTGATGTCTTCACTGAATTTTGCGCGGGGTCCTGGAGGTCTGTAGAGGAGGGTGCCTCTAAGAGTTGTCTTGGGGTCGATGTGGATCTGGAAGTGAAGGTGTTCGGAGTTAGCGAGGTTGGCGTCGGAGCTGGTAGAGATGCGGATGGATTTCTTATGGACGATAGCGATTCCTCCTCCTGTATGGTCGGTGCGGTCCTTGCGTGTGATCTTATAGTCGTCAGGGATAGCGATGGCGATGTCAGGGGCGGAGGAAGCGTTCATCCATGTTTCCGTTAGGAAGGCGACGTCAGGAGAGATGGTGTCTAGTAGGTTCCAAAGGTCAATGGCGTGCCTGTGGACCGAGCGGGTGTTGAGAAGGATGCATTGTAGGTGGTTGGGGTCGGGAGTCAGTGGTGTGGTCGTAGCGGAGATGTTGTCGGTGCCGCGAAATTTGCAGGAGAAGCAGGAGAACGGTCCATGGGTGTGTCCAGGAGCGGCTTGGACGCAGTTGGGGGCGCGACCGGGATTAAGGGCTAGGAGGGTGGCAGCATCGTAGGTAGTGCGGGGGGGCTGGGCAGCGCGAGGACCAGGGGGTCTGGCTCTGGGCGCGGTCCAGGCGCGGACGGGCGTAGACGGGCTTACCTTTGGCGCACCTTCGGCGCGGGTTGGGCGCGGACGCTGCGCGTAAACGCTGCGCGCGGGAACTACTGTCATATATGGATAGTGGAGGGGGAGGGGCGAGGGCGTCTTAGCTGGGAGGCGGGGCGGGCTCAGGTCAGCACTGAGCACAACAACAACAGATCTAAAATGGAGGGGGGAATCGAGCAGGGCGCTGGGGGTATCGCGCAGTGAAGTCTATGTCAGAGCAACAATGGTGCGAGGTGCAGTTAAAATACTTAATTAGCTGTTCTACAATGAAATGAAAATGCACAGGTCGAAAAATGTCACAAACACACAATGCAGCGCACTTCGAGATATCAGACAATGCAGCGCACTACACGATACCGGCAAGCAGGCGAGTTCAAAGCAAAGCAGGCGAGTTCAATGTAAATAGTTTAGCCGTTCTAAGCCGGGTACAATCACGCAATGCAGCTAAACGATACCGCTTCAGGTGGAGAGGCAGGGGAGCGACCACTCAGGGCAGAAGCAAAGGGCAGGGGACACCCTGTTGCACCCCTGAAATGTGCATGTGTGCACATGTGGCGCACATACATGCCCTAAGGGCATGAATGTGTGCCACATGGCACTTTAAAAAAGCAAAAAGGTGATTTTTTACAGGACAATGCTAATTACCACCAACTTGAAGTTAGTGGTAGTTAGCGATTCCTTAAGACTAAAGTGCACTTTCTTTTGTGCTGCTTACATTGCATTTAAGTAATCACAATTACCAATTCCTTAAATGCAAGAGCAAAATAAGGAATCGCAATTTTGCGATTCCTTATTGTGCTAGTAGGTTTAAACTCACCTACATTGCCCTCAGCCAAATACCGGTCGCAAACGTTGAATTGCGAATTTCAGCGTTATATTTGGCCACCTACATCTGGCCCTCTGTGTACAATAAGGTTACCCTCCATGAGGGGCATAATTCAGAATAAACACATGTGGCCAATCCCCTGTGACCCCACAAACCGCGCTATTGATCATCTTAGAAGGTCCCTCTTGATTGGTCATCATCCTCTGTGGGCCCATCTGTAACTATGTCCAACTATGGTCCTCAAAAAATCCCTGCCCCTTTTATAGACCCCTTTTAGTGTTTATTGTTAACCTTTGTACTGTGTGAAATCCCTGATTAAGAATCAAAATAGGTGTACTTATTTTCCGATGGCTTTATTAAGGTTTTGCTGCAGAAATATGAGGCATATAAACTGTTTTGAAGACGCTCAACAAAACAATAATTGATACCAAACTTACATATAAATGACTTGTAATCACATACCAAGAAATATAAAATCTTCACCAAAGAGCAGCACTGTTATGATGTAGTTTCCTGTGGGGTTCTACCTTTTATGTACATGCACAGTGCATCTTTCAATATAATGGAATGTGACTATGTAGGACGCAAGCCTTATGACATGTTAGGGTGCAGAGGCGGGTTAGCGGCACAGTAAGAAGCTGCTGGTGTCTGGCTTGTCAGGCACAGGATTTCATCTGATGAATAAAAGTAAAGTCTTCCTTACAATGAAGCCTCCAGTCATGTTTGGATGAAGAACACAACAAACAACTTTGAGGGATGGTAGAGGAGAGCAATTCAACATACAAATCACCACTGACCCAACAGAGAATCTCAATGATCCTGTAAAGACACATAGGCATAACCTCTAAACCAGGAAGTGCAGGACCCAGATAAATTTCAATATCTAACAGAACTACAAATCGAGCTGGTACAGCGAGCACAATCCTAAAGGCGCATCTCACTTAACATCCAAAGAGCAGTTGAAGCATCTGAAGCAGAGAGCGACGCAGCTTTCAGGCCCTCTATATATGATGACACATCCTTCAAACAATACTCTGTCCTCCATCATCACATGTTGAAAAGTGGACATGGGCTTGGATTTTGTAAGAAAAGGATATGGATTGGATGGTGACCATTTCATGCTTTACAAAAGGTGTCGGAAGACATAGCACCCTACCTCCAGTGGAATATTGCAGCATGTATCATTTCCAATTTTGCAAAAAGTAGATTATATATAATGGTGTTGAACTGTACAATTGCAAGGGCCCTTTGTTTGGAGTGATCCACTCCGGTGAACCCCTGACAAACATTGCCCTGCTTTAATCATCGAGGTTAGCGTTTGGTGGCTCATGTTTCAGGTCAATGGCGGCATATACGGAAAGCTTAGACAACCACAAGTTATGTCAATCAATCAATCAATCAATCAATCAATAAACTTTATTCAAATTCAGCATATAAAACCATACAATTAACTAGATTCCAAAAGGGTCTATAATTATTCAAAGCCAGATGTACAAAGTTAAATACATTATCCCTCGGATAAAAAATGAGAACAATTAAAAGGATAGGTCCCAAGGTCTTGTCTAATGTTATATATTGTCATAGTAAAAGTAAACCCTGACCAATACTAACATTTAATCAAGGCAGGCCCTGGCCTTCACCTGCAGATTTCAGGGAACTAAGAACGAAAAGAATACATTCTTGATGCAACAATTGTAAGTAGATAGGAGCTGGGCGGGCCTGCTTAAAATTCAACCTCATAACATTTTCTAAATAATATGAAGTGTAGCAGATCCTGTGGAGACTCATCGTCGCAGCCACAGGGTGCTAACAGCTGTCCTCTTCAAGTTATGTCACTTTATTAGGCACTTGAAGGAGGCCTGTGCTAACTCGAGTTGACGGAGTGGAGAACAGGCAACTCTGAAAGAGATATTACATGAACGTTTACTGGGGGAATTTACTTACATATAAGTCCTGATGAAGTGCTTTGAAGGAACTGGAAAGCACAATCTACAGTACACTGGCAATTAGTATATGAATTTCAATTGATGCATTGATATCCAGTGACACAAGTAGAGGTTTATATATTTAAAAGACTAAGTACACAGTCTTGAAAAATTCCTCCTTGTGTTATGTTTATATGGTGCTTTTTGAAATTGCTGTGTCTCTATGTGTATGTAATTTTATGTTTGAGAAAGTTTTAGGGATTAATCAGGTCACATATATTTTTCCAAACTCCTGTGGCATTTGATTGTGTTTGTTTGTTGAAATGTTGTTATGATAAGATATGGGGCAAGTGCCTGCAAGTTTAGGGTCTACCTAGGGGAGATGTTTCATGTACATGGGCTTGTGTACCTTTCACGACAAATCCATTCCCAGTTAAGAAGAGTATTGTCTTCATCAAAGTCATCAGGGAAAAAGAGAAGAAGTCTACTCACACGTGTCACTTTTTTTCATCTTCAAGCCAATTTCAATACCACTTTGCGGTGACTCACCTCACCTAAGGTATGAGACCCATGTTGCAGACAGCACCCCCATCTCATCACTTGTTAATGAGCAGTCTGAATATTTTCCTCAGACAAATTGTGTAGCAGGCTTGGTGGTGGGCTAACCTCTCATCCATGAGAGTAAATCCATGTCTCCATGCATCTCTCTCATTCTCAAGTTTCTGCCAGCCTATCAGTATTCAACTGATCACTCTACTTTCATTATTCACCCTTTCTGGTTTCTCTTGCAAACAAGATATTCGCATTACCACACAGTTTTGGAAATGGTTTGCTTTATGTTGTAATACTTTATTCGAAAAAAATATTTTATAAAAGTACAAAAAATTCAACATATGAAATACATTACAACTTGACAATCCACAGATGATAAAACAAAATAAACTATTCCTACTGTACAAAAGAAATATCAATCATCGGTTAAGAATTTTGACCTGATAAACCAAGCATTTGCCACATATTTGGCCACCCCACAAACAATATACATTGAAGAGGCATTTGTTAAAATGACTCGCATAGCTATTCTATGGTCTCTCTCCCCAAGGTCCCTACAAACAGGTTTCAGCCATTTTGCTCTTGATTGTTTATAAGCAGCACATGCAAACAGGAAGTGGCCCAACGATTCATTCGGGCAGGGACAACTAGGGCATTTTAAATCTGTTCCTCAACGTCCCTTCCACCCTTCCTTGTATGAATTAAGGGGTAATGTGCCACATCTAAGTTTCAAAAATAGCGATCTGTCGCAGGGAGCCTGGATAAAGTCCAAGAATGGCTCTAATTTCCTAAGAGGCTTGTGGTCAAGGAAGGAGTTAGTAAGAGGACCCCAATTTGGATTCCTAAGTTCTTTAGCCACAATCCAATACCAATAAAGTTTTTTAACAACTAGTTTTGGTGGTGGCATTTGGGATATCCAGCTATCCTCCAAACCTATAGATATCACCAGTCTCTTTAGATTATTGAGCCATTTGATTTTATTAGCTACATTCAAAGTGATCAGTTCATCCAGAACCAAAGCATAGTAAAAAAGTTCAGGGGTCCTTCTAAGCCGAACCCAAAATAACAAGGGGCGAATTTGGATCAGGTCAGAAATTGTTCTTTTACCCAAATCTAAAATTAATGGTTTCAGGGGGGTTGAGACAGGCAGTGAAACTATATTTCTAATGAACTTGTTTTACGCCACTACCGGTTTGCTTTATTTGAAGTTGCTTTTTGCAGGGACATAAATACCTCATTTTGGCTAGTTTTTTTCCCCCGTGCCATTGATGGAGCAAGGATTCGCACGTAAAGCGACTTGCTTGTATTCATGAACCTCGAATAACGTTAACTAACTAATCAATATGTTTGTCTTATTAATTTACCCTTTTTCCGACATTATTGGGCATCCGAATGAAGCTTGCTTATGTGTTTTCGAATCCTAATACGCTTGCAGATAAAATGACTGCTGCTACGTGGGAATTTCTACTGCGCATGCTTCGATCATACCCATGTGACGTGACGCATCTGCGCACTAGAGCTAAGATGGCTGCTTTGTGTTCTCACATGCGAGAAGCTTGCATTGCTGCTTTTGCTAAGCTGTTCGTTCTGCTTAACACTAATGCTATAGTTTATTATACAGTAATGGGAATAGTGTAGAGATTCATGGTATACAGTATATTCATTTATTCAGTGTTCTAAAACTGTTTCTTTTCCATTTTATGGTACATTACGAAACTTGGCCTATTATCCTCTGCTGCACTCCATCTTGCTTGTAACTGCGTCTGCGCGAGATCTGTGAGTCTCCACAGCAGTGACCTTTGAAATCCAGCCAAGGAGCTGACTGACTGAGAAGATGCTCCTGGGAACTTCACCTAATGAACTCTGGACACATACAATGTTGTACTGAATAGAACATCTATTGTTTTGCGAGTGGAAGACTTCATGGGAGCCTGAATTTGATAAGCGTGAATCTTAATTTGAATAGTAGACGGCAAAATTCTAAAATATTAGGGGGTGTGATGACCTGTCCTCTTTCTTGTTACACTTGCAACATTGGGGGGTGGTACACTGACCTGGAAAATAGTATAATTAGCATAGGTTTAGCTAGAGAAATTGTCCGAATTGTCCGAATAGCTGACCTGTCACTGACCCAACGCACTCAATAGCTGATCGAGAACAGAGGTGCTGCGGAGCACTCTGTCAGAAGACTCGCTGACCCAATCGGGGTTCTGACTGATAGCTGCAGAGAGGGAGTAGCGCAGGCGTTGCAACTGAACTGCGGGTGCTGGTCTCAACTTTCTGAGGTCCTGTTCTGATCCTAATCTGGTCTACCCTGTCCTGGTTTCCCTACTGCACCTGCTGGCCTACTAGCAACTGCATTCCTTGGGGTTTCTTCTGTCCTTTTAACTGACCCGTGGCCAGGGTTGGTCTTCACACCGTGCTAGGTAAATATAAATCTCTGTGGGAAACAAATAGTTTATTTTGCGTCCCCTTTTTCTTACCCTCCCTGAATCTTGCTAGAGTCATAATTGCATATGTTCCTTTTTCTCTCCCCCACCTGTGAGACATTATTAAATCGTGATTCCTGTTAATTTAGCATCTATCTCTCTCCTAACCAATGCCATCGCCTCCACTCATACCTTTTCTCTGACACCCTCACAATACACCCTATCCCCGCTCACTAACAACAATCTCAATCTCAATCCTTCAACCTTCTTCCCCACTATCATGACTACAAACATCAACAACACTCCCCCGCTCACTAACAAACCCTCCACCAATTCCACACCTGACCAACCTTCCTCAATCATTCAAATCCATAATGCCATCACGCCACACTATCCTCAACTGGATACCTGCCTAACAACCCCAGAACTTATAACTCCCACGAACTTACCTTCCGCTCCCTGCCTACCCCCAGCCGCTAAGCCTCCTCCTCCTCAATCTACTTCCACCATGCACCCCACTTATCAATCTACTATCCCTGTTCTCCTAGGTACTAGCAGACCCCCCCTCCCTACGAAATCCCCTAGACCTCCTCAACATCTGAAACATATCCCCACTCACCAATCTGCTATCCCTGTTCTCCTAGGTACCAGCAGACCCCCCCTCCTTACTAAGTGCCCTAGACCTCATCAGCATCTGAGACCTATCCCCCCTGCCCCTCAACACAACAACCTGACCCTCTCCCCTACATTGCATATTGACCAACTGCCGATCCGCCTCCCAACACGCCACTGCGATCGCAGAAACGATCCTCAGCGAAAACATCAACATAGCATTCCTAACCGAAACCTGGCTCACCGCCCACTCCACTCCGATCCTCAACTTGCTCATTCCCCCAGGTTACTCAATCATCAGGAAAGATAGAATCAAACAAACGGGAGGAGGACTTGCACTAATTTTCAAAACTGAACTTAACATCACGCTTGTCGAATCTCAAGACCCTACATCCTTTCAAATACCTTTGCGCAGATCTCTTTACTCACGTCTCCCCCACCACTCGGCTGCATACCATCTACCACCCCCCTGGAAATTGTACCTCTTTTACTGAAGAGATGTCCGACCTAATTATCCAATCCTCTCTCTCACACTCTAAGAATATCTTCCTTGGTGACTACAATGTCCACTGGAACTAAATTGATGACCCTGCTATCATCACCTTTAAGAATACCATGGAAATCACCAACATGACCCAACTCTGCCATTCCCCCACTCACAATAAAGGTTCCACCCTAGATGCTATTATAACTAGCATTGATCTTGCCTCCCTCTCTAGCATAATACCCATCGACTGGTCTGACCATTACCTTGTCCTCTTTGACGTGAAGAGACCCATGAATAACTCCGCGCCCATCAACACCCTACCCAAAAAACCCACACGCAACCTTCACCTAATCCCTCTTGCTGACCTAGAATCCACAATCAAAACCTGCCCCCCTCTCTCTGACAACACCAATGACCTAACCAACCATTATAATAACTCTATTCTCCAAGCCCTTGACGAAATTGCCCCAATTAAACTGAAACAACAAAAAAATAACCCTCCCAAATCCTGGTTCAACTTCGAACTTAATAATGAAAGACGATCCCTAAGACAATCTGAACGTGTTTGGCGAAATCAGCCCACCGATGACAATCTTACCCTCCTCAGAATTGCCAGAGTCCAATACAAAAAACACATCTACAATAAAAAAGCCACCTTTCTCCGGTCACAACTTGACCAATCTAAAAACAGACCTAGAGAACTCTTTAGCATTGTTAAAAAACAAACCTCCACTGGCCCTCCTAAAATATCAGCCTCTATTGACAAATGTGAAGAAATTGCCAGCTTTTTTAGCAACAAAGTCAACAAGATAGAACTATCCTTCTCCTCCCTCCCCCCCTCTCTCCAACCCTCCCATACTCAACACTCCCTCCCCAACACCCCTTTATCTCTTTCGTCAACTCTTCCCACTCTCCCCGACCCATCTCTTACCCTTCCTGCTCTTGCGCATTCAGACCTCTCTCCTAATCGACTCATAACTAAAAATAATGCCTCCTGGAGTGAATTCAGTCCAGTTTCTGTGTCATTGATCATTAGCATCATGACTAAACTCAAACCTTCCTCCCATTCTAAAGATCCTCTTCCCGCCCATTTGGTCCAAGATCTCAAAACTACCATTGCTCCTTTCTGGACCAATATTATCAACTCCTCCCTTGCCACTGGCTGCGTCCCAGCCTCCCTTCAGCTTGGTCAAGTCTCTCCCATCTTGAAAAACACCTCTGCCGACCCTAATGACCTTAGCAACCTACGCCCTATCTCTAACCTTCCTTTCCTCTCTAAAGCCCTAGAAAAATGTGTCCTATCACAACTTGAGAACCATATCCTAGACTTCAATCTCCTTGATGTTTTTCAATCAGGATTCAGAAAAGGTTGCAGTACTGAAACTGCTATGTTAAATATCACAGATGACATTCATTGCTCCCTAGACAATGGTGAATCCTCACTACTGATCCTCCTTGACCTCTCTGCGGCATTTGATACTGTCTATCATCCCACCCTTCTAAACACCCTCAAAGATCGATTTGGTGTGGAAGGCACTGTTCACAAATGGTTCTGCTCATTCCTTCAAAATAGATCACAACAAATCAAGCTTAGCCACTTCCTTTCTAATCCTCAACCTGTCTCACTCGGGGTCCCTCAAGGATCCATCCTCTCCCCAACCCTTTTCAACCTTTTCATGGAACCACTCACCCTCAATCTCAAACAAGCTAAAATCAGTTACCACCTCTACGCCGACGATACCCAACTATACTACAAGATTAAATCCCACAACGACATCCTTCACCTCAACGACACCCTTACTAAAGTACAAGCCTGGTTCCATCTAAACCATCTCAAACTGAACCCCAAAAAAACTGAAATCATTCTTTTCACCCCCAAAAACAGTACCCTTCCCATCCAAATCTGGATCGATGACATCAAAGCTCTCAATTGCTCCCTCACCACCTCTAACTCTGTTAAATCACTTGGCATAAACATCGACCAGAACCTGAACCTCATCCCCCACATTAAAAATGCCGCCAAAAGCGCTCTTTTCACCCTTCTCCACCTCAAGAAAAGCAAACCTTTCATTCCAGCTGATGATTTCAAAATGGTTGTCCAATCACTAGTCCTCTCCAGGATTGACTATGGTATCGCCGCCCTTGCCGGAACCCCTAAATCCCATCTTGCACCGATTAAATCTGTCCTCAATCTAGCTGCCCGACTTATCTCTGACTGTAAAAGATTTGACCACATATCACCCGTCCTCAAAAATCTTAATTGGCTCCCAATTGAAGGTAGATCCTCTTACAAGATTGCCTGTATCACCCACAAAGCTCTTTATCAAAATACCCCTGCCTACCTTGCAACTAAACTAAAAAAAGCAGGCTGCACCAGGTCCCCGAGAAGCACCGACTACCTTCTCCAGATCCCACCCAGACTAAAGTGTCAAAAAACTCAATCCCGTGCATTCTCTGGAAATGCTCCTACCATCTGGAACTCACTCCCCAAAGACCTTCGCCGCAACCCCTCTTACTCTCTTTTCAAAAAAGAACTCAAACTACTTCTCCACAACAAATATTGGGGCACCTAGCATGTCCACTCTCTCTACTCTTACCCTCCCCCCACCGTGTCAGAATTCTTCTTCTTCTCCCATGTTAATTGTTTCGCCTGTTTTTTTAATTCTAATTTGTTTACCTGTCTCCCACTCCCCCCTTATCATATACCTTCTTCAATACTGTTATCCCGATTTCTAACTCTGCATATACTGATATTTATTCGTATTGTGTTTAACTCTGTTGTAAAGCGCTCTGATACTCCAGGGTCCAGCAGCGCTATGTAATGTAATGTAATGTAAAAAGGATTTGTAGAGCGCTGCGTTCACCGGACGGTTTCTTGGCGCTCTTGAAATAAATAAATAAATAAATAAATAGCATGACCCAATTTTCTCCTATCCTTTAGAATTAAAGATAAAGAACTGTTCATGAAAATATAGATGTTCCTTTTCTTTACCCTCCTTTAGCCGAACTAAAGTGGTTGCTCTGAATTATTAGCGTGTTCCAATTTCTTACCTTTCCTATAGTTTCATGGTTAAATCAGTGTTGTCGTAATAAATTGTGTTCCTTTTCTTACCCACCTTGTTATTAAGCGATCAAACTGTGACTTTTAGCTTGTCCCTTATTTACCGTGTCCTTTAGAAAACACCATCTCAAGTCGGATTTCTGTGAGTTCATTACAGTATGTTCCCTGTTCTTACTTTCCCTTTAGAATTCTAAATGGTTGGCATAACATATATATTGCATAGTTATACTCTTTTCATGATTCTGGTTATTGATAGCTTGCTTGCTGTAAACCTTTGGCTCACAACTCTTGATGAAGATTAGATAAAGGTTTTCAAAACTTCTCGAGTCTGTGTTTATTATAAAAGAGTGCAAATGTTATGGTAATTTTGACTGTTTGCTTATCTTTACAACTAACTCCCTGATCCATGGTGATTATAGGTACCAGTGACAAGGATTGGTAAGTTAATGGTATAGGAATCGGTAGTATTTAATAAACTGGTAGTAGAGTGTAGGTTACCGGATTGAGTAAATATGGAGAACTGAATTAGGGGCCCAAGTGAGCATTGATAAAATTATAGTCGGGTGACCTGCACGCTCTATCAGTATATTTTCTGGTAAGCAGTGGTCGGTTAGGGATTAGTTAAGATGGGTAGGTAGGTAAAATTGCTGCTAAAAGTATATATTAAATTGCTGCTAAATGGAAAGTATTGATCAATCAAATATCAAAAGTAAAATGTTTTTATGAAATGTTCTGAAATGTTTTGTAATATTACTGATGTGCTGCTATATTGATTTATGTATTAACCAAACCCGTTTGTGACTGTTATATGTTTGTCTGGAATCCCCGGGGGCAGAATAGCGGGTGGTAAAGGGAAGCCACATCGCAGTGAGGTCACTTACTCGCAGGAAGTTAGTGCATGGTTGTGCAGAACTGGAAGCACTATGTGGCGGATGTTTAATGGTGTAAATTAAAACAAAGCAATTGCACTTTAAATAAAGAATTGAATTTTACGTTACCTTGTGAAGGAGCCGCGCTGGTATTGGTCGATACAGTGGGCGGCTAGCTGAGATAGCATGAAAATCGCATTTTGGTTGGTTGCAGGAAAATAAAAGATGCGCTGGTATTGGAAGTAATTTGTAAACAAAAGTCAGGTGATCTTGGAAGTTTATAAAAATATATGTGGTATCCAAGCCATCCAGAGATTCGACCTGATCCAAGATATCAAGGTTTTGAGAGAGATCAGTCGACCTCGCAATATGTACGGAAGCAAGAGAAAATTGTCACTTGGAGACAAAGTCAAGAATTACTTTAAGAAAGACAATCCCATTAAAACTAGAGAAGGAGTCATTATCCCACCACCAAACACTCCCGCATCATTTATGATGTTTGACAGAGGTTATCACTCCTGTGTATGGTAAGAGAACTGGGTGGAATATACTAAAGATGACGGAATTTTAGCATATCCCTTAAAAGGTACATTTAATGGAAGAAAATCTCTTCCTATATACAATTTATGAACTCTGGTGGTAGATTTATAGCTAGTAATAGGAGTAAATTTTCCCAGTACAACCATAAAGTACATTTTGGTTACCATAAACTTAAATTAGGAGCATATTTTAGGTGAATTGTACATTCTTCTTTATAGCATAGGCAGAGATGGTCTCCCACATGATGTTATAGAGCCCGACAACATCAACATTTATGTTTTATGACACTGTGTGTTTCTGTATGCAAACATATACACTTGCATGCACATGCAATGATTTTTTTATGTGTCTCTGATTGTGTGAAGACTTGTTAGTTGTGAAATAAGTTATATGTTTTTACATTCATTAGCATTTTCATTTGTGTAATGTTCCATGTATGTGCATCTGTGAATTAAATAGGTGTCAGCAAGGAGCTAGCGGATACCGGAAGTGACAGGCTGTAACAGTGACAGAGTGGAGGAGCTGAGGAAAGCAGCTGCGGGAGGTGCGAGCCGAGGAGAGTATCGGTGGGTGCCGCGACCGGAGGAGAGCAGCCGCGGGAGCAGCGACCCGAGCAGCGACCCAAGGAGAGTAGCGGCGGGTGTCATGACCAGAGGAGAGTAGCTGCGGGAGCGTCGAGCGGAGGTGAGCTTCTATCCTTCGGTGCATTTCTATCTCCCTCGGTGCGCGGCGGGAGCCACGAGCACCTCCACTCCACTCCTGTAGAGATTGCAGGAGCAAACTCTGCTGGCACTCTGCGGGCACTACTTCAAAACACGACAGATAGATTGCAGCAGCTGAGCCTGTTTTATTGCCTTTCCTCTTGGTATGGGGCAGGAGCCAGGAGCACCACAAAGATTTTCACACTGTACAAGCAGCTCTTTGTTTGTTTCACCTTTCAGCTTGGTGCGGGAGCACCTTAAAAACTTGCATTCCGCAGGAGCGGCACTTTGTTTGTTATTGTTTGCTGTTCTTAGCCTGGCTTCATCTCACTGGACTAAAGAGAAATCTGGAATACACCTGGTACCAGATCAAGTCCCAAAGTTAGTATAAATCTGTGCAGTCTGATCTGGGACTTACCCCAGTCACCACCAGAGGTTAACAGAGCCACAGAGAGGGTACCTGGGCATACCTGAGCTTCAGCTCCGTCTTGGCATGTCCCTCAAGTCCTGAGGCAATTTTCAGATTTTAGCCATTAGTTGACAGTCCACCAGGTTTCTTTTAAGCGGCAATTCTAGGCGGCAGGTTTCAACAGCCCTGCTCAGCCTTGCCCAGCCCACAAAAAGCATACGTGTAGAATAGGGAGAGGGAATGTGTGGTCCCCCTATGGGCATTGTTCCCCTATTGTTCCCAGCGAACCAGGGAAATAGTAAAATCAGGAAAATGGGGCAGTGACCTATTACCATCAATAACCACCACTGACCACTATTAATCACCAGACCAGACCATTTGGTGTCCCAAAAAAGAAAAAAAGGAGGCTTTCTTCCAGAGTGCACACCATGAGATCAGGGAAATCCAGAGACGTGAAACCTGCAGGTAAAACAAAAACAAAAAGCAGAGGGGGCCCAAGAGACACAGACACTGACACTGACACGGACACAGGCAGGGGGATGGCATCTCCCAACTATTTAGTTCGGCCCGAGACCGAAACGAAAATAGAAATAAAGCCTGTGATCGGTCAGGCTTGTCCAAACAACCAATCCTGTCTGAAAAAGCTAGCCCCAAACAATCCATTGCACTAATTCCCCTCACTAAGAGGGAAAGAAAACGCCTGAGAAAAGTGAGAAAGAGTAAAACAAACAATGGAGGGTCGATCGATTATTTCATCAAGAAATTAAGCCCGGGATAAAAGACAAAGGCCCGCCAGAGAGAGAAAACTCTGAAAGTAACATTGGGCCCATGACAGGGTCAAATATCCACTACAACCCCCCACAAAGGAGGACACAACCATAGCAAGCACAATTCAACACATCGGTAATAATCAACAATTGATGAAAATGTACAGTATATTCCACCCTCTGGCAGGTAAAGAAAAGGTCAAACCACCCATTCTGGATTCTCAGAAAAGCCCTCCAATACCAAGGGTTGACGTACCAACACAGAAGAGACAGCAATCAGTAGACAAGGGGATATAGTTGGGAGCAGTACGTGTAAAGAAGGGGGGAATCGGGAGGAGTTGATGACTGGAAGCAAGGTTGTCCCTGTCTCGATCTCTAGGGGCACCGCAGGCAACAGCTCCCACAACTAACAAAGTCCTGCCCCCCCAGATCACGTTCTAATTTGCGCTGCAACTGCCAAATCAAACAACGGGGCAAAAAATCATCATACAGACGATTAACCACAAGCAATAAAGTAGAACTTATCCCGCATTACAGTTCAAGGGGACCACATGACATCGTGAACAGGGGATCAATACGAAAATTACTAGAAGAATTACCTTCTATGAGTCATAAAAAAAATCCAGTGACTTAGAAAGTATAGAATTTAAACCAAACCCTCTCCTAACCGGTCCAGACTCTTCAATCTTAACATGCACTGTTTATAGTCTCACAGACCTATCCTGCAGCTTAGGGAAGACTTCTCAAATTGGGGCATAGAACTCAAAAAGGTCGAGCCCCCGGGGTACCGTAGCCCATTACAACAACAACAAACACAGCAACTGAGCCTTTTAAAAGGCACAAAAGGCCCGGATCTAACCTGCATCAAGGAAGAAGTGGGTCAATCAATTAGACAAATCACAATTACAATTGCACAAGGAGAAGCAGCGGATCACAAGGCCCTTCCCAGGAAAACATTGGGACATAAGCAGCAGGGAAAAGTATGAACCAGTTCAAGCAAACCTCCAAGGAAATACAGGGGCATTAGGATTTGCTCCTGGAATGTTAATGGCATAAGTGCAAATAAATGAATGAATGAATGAATGAATGAATGAATGAATGAAATTATTTATAGAGCGCACGTTAGAAGAACGCAAAGTTAGAAGAAGAAGATTTTGGGGAATTTATCTAACATCATGACATACTCCTTTTTCAAGAAACCTGGCAGACAAAAAACTCTCCATTAGTGGTATACAAAGAAAATATTATTCCTGCAAAAAAGGAGTCACAGCATGGAAGGGCCAAAGGGGGCCTGTCGACATATATATCTACGGACCTCTCCTGGGGAGACATAAGCATCGATCTTGACTCCTCATGGATGCAATGTACTAAAGTAGAGCTTTCACCGTCAGTGGACCTATTAGTATTGAATCTCTACTTCCATCCATCAAGAAAGGCGAATGACCAAAGAATTAATCAATTAATTGAGGAAATTAAAACACTGAAAAGCACCTACCCAAGTGCCCACATAATAATAACAGGGGATTTCAATATGAACTTAATCCAAGGCCAAGAGCACAATTTACCGAGCTTTATACAGCCAAGGCAGGGTAACCGAAGTAGACAAGACCTTAAGGGCAAGAAATGTTCTGCAAAACTAGAAGACCTTTTTCTACACACATTAAACGGCAGAGGCCCCTTGGACAGCCCGATTCATAAAGGGGGTGGTGATGGACAGAGTATCTGAATTAAGCAGAACACTCCTACCCAGTCAAAAGATCAGGGCTTGATCCATCACCGTTTTTTAGCTCACTGCACCATCCCAGCTCAGAACCTGGCTACATGCAAATTAGTCTGACCCTGGCCCAGTGCATCATGGGAACAGGGCAGACCAAACTACCAAGCCAATTCTTTACTGGAAAGGAAACAAGCTTCCGGGGACCGGTTTCTGGCATTACAGCCGTCTTCGGCCCGGCTTGCTTGAATCCTGATGGTGCAGTGAGCAAGGGACTCACATCTGAGTATACCCTTCCACACTTGTGGTGGCCAAAACGATTCATAAAGGGGGTGGTGATGGACAAAGTATCTGAATTAAGCAGAACACTCCTACCCAGTCAAAAGATCAGGGCTTGATCCATCACCGTTTTTTAGCTCACTGCACCATCCCAGCTCAGAACCTGGCTACATGCAAATTAGTCTGACCCTGGCCCAGTGCATCTTTTGAACAGGGCAGACCAAACTACCAAGCCAATTCTTTACTGGAAAGGAAACAAGCTTCCGGCGACCGGTTTCTGGCATTACAGCCGTCTTCGGCCCGGCTTGCTGCAATCCTGATGGTGCAGTGAGCAAGGGACTCACATCTGAGTATACCCTTCCACACTTGTGGTGGCCAAAACGATTCATAAAGGGGGTGGTGATGGACAGAGTATCTGAATTAAGCAGAACACTCCTACCCAGTCAAAAGATCAGGGCTTGATCCATCACCGTTTTGTAGCTCACTGCACCATCCCAGCTCAGAACCTGGCTACATGCAAATTAGTCTGACCCTGGTCCAGTGCATCATGGGAACAGGGCAGACCAAACTACCAAGCCAATTTGTTACTGGAAAGGAAACAAGCTTCCGGGGACCGGTTTCTGGCATTACAGCCGTCTTCGGCCCGGCTTGCTTGAATCCTGATGGTGCAGTGAGCAAGGGACTCACATCTGAGTATACCCTTCCACACTTGTGGTGGCCAAAACGATTCATAAAGGGGGTGGTGATGGACAGAGTATCTGAATTAAGCAGAACACTCCTACCCAGTCAAAAGATCAGGGCTTGATCCATCACCGTTTTTTAGCTCACTGCACCATCCCAGCTCAGAACCTGGCTACATGCAAATTAGTCTGACCCTGGCCCAGTGCATCTTGGGAACAGGGCAGACCAAACTACCAAGCCAATTCTTTACTGGAAAGGAAACAAGCTTCCGGGGACCGGTTTCTGGCATTACAGCCATCTTCGGCCCGGCTTGCTTGAATCCTGATGGTGCAGTGAGCAAGGGACTCACATCTGAGTATACCCTTCCACACTTGTGGTGGCCAAAACGATTCATAAAGGGGGTGGTGATGGACAGAGTATCTGAATTAAGCAGAACACTCCTACCCAGTCAAAAGATCAGGGCTTGATCCATCACCGTTTTTTAGCTCACTGCACCATCCCAGCTCAGAACCTGGCTACATGCAAATTAGTCTGACCCTGGCCCAGTGCATCATGGGAACAGGGCAGACCAAACTACCAAGCCAATTCTTTACTGGAAAGGAAACAAGCTTCCGGGGACCGGTTTCTGGCATTACAGCCGTCTTCGGCCCGGCTTGCTTGAATCCTGATGGTGCAGTGAGCAAGGGACTCACATCTGAGTATACCCTTCCACACTTGTGGTGGCCAAAACGATTCATAAAGGGGGTGGTGATGGACAGAGTATCTGAATTAAGCAGATTACACAAATATAAAATAGCCGGCCCTTTGTCCTCTTCAGACCTGTTTCTGTACACCAAAGCCCCTCTCTATGACAAGCCCTAGGCACAAACATGATCTAACCAGTAAATGTTCTAGGATATGAAACTAAAGTGACTTAAGAAACTGGACAGAAAATTATGCATAGCTGTTTTGAACTTTGCTCCCTCTCCATTTTCCGCTGCTTTCTGGTTCCATCCCACACGAGAGTCACGATAACTAAAAATGTTTTAATGTAATTATCTGTACCTGAATGATAATGTTTTCATTATGGTGGTATGTTCCACTCTTTTTAAGATTTTAACAGTTCAAATGAAAGTATGTTATACATAGGTGTTAGCAATGTTTAGTTATAGGACTATTTTCACATTGTTTTATATTAGTTCCAATATATTAATATGTTATATATATATTTTTAATTTGTGCAGTATGATGTTTAATGGTGTTCGCAATATTGAAACATTTATGTTTATTTTTTGGTTGTAATTTTATTTGTAAATTATTTTTCCATATTTTTGCCACATATATAATGTCTAAACCAATATTATTATTATTATTTTTTATTTCATTAGTTATTGAGGTTGGTGCTGGTAGCGCTTTCCTCTCCACTGACTTGTATATGATTCACTTGCAGTATCTTTGAGTGGCCATCAGTGGTGTGTGACTTACTCCAAAACATGGATGGAGTAGGTTTGAGTATGTTTGGGCTGGAATACTAAAGACGAGATGTCGATGAAGCTTTAGTGAATTGCATCTGACTTACTCATTTGAGGCCAATTTGCGATGACTAGGCTTCATATATTACATTTTGGCATAGGGCATCACAGCAAGTTACCTTGCTGTGCTGCCCTACGCCAAAGTGAAAGGGCAAGAATGCACAGTATTTATGTAATACAGTGCATTCCTGTCCTTTCTGCCTGCACTAGTGCCGGTTTGGCAGCCTAGCACCAACGTAGGCACTCTTGCACCAGTGTGCAAGAGTGCCTCCGTTGTTGGTAGGAAGGGACATCTTTCTGAACAAAAACAACCCTATGAGGCATTTTCCTCTTTCTTTGTGCAGAATGCAACACACATGGAAAGAGGAATAATAGGAGAAAACACATACTTCTCCTCATTAAGCCTCACCTTGGAAGTTGTACAGATCTGGTGCTTCCCCAGTTGTACATCACTTTATAAATCTGAGGCACAGTCAAATTCCATGGATGTTGCATGGGACTACCCATTGCAACGCACATTGAATGCCTCCAGGTGCCGAGTAAGGTGACAAAGCATTTTGCGCTGCATCGCCTTACTCATGATATATGAGGCCACTCAAAGCCTTGCAGGATGGCTCTGTGTGTCTTTATAAATCTTTGTGAGAGCCCTGTGCCATGCATGTACCAATTTACATGGTGCAAATGTGCCGTTTTGAGTTTGGGTAGTAATACTCTTAGTGCTACTTCAGATCCATCTGGCTTACTCGTGGAATTCATGAGCACTACAAGACTACATGTTTGTGCATAGGGCCCTTTATGAAATGCAGTCAATGTCCAAGTGAGACATAGGCAGCTGCAGCCCATCCATATGGGTGAAGGGGCCATGCCCGTTCACTTTTTTCCAGGCAAAAGGAGTATCTGTCAGACTGACAAAGGTCAGCTTGACAGACACTCTTCCTATTCAGATCAGGTAGTCAGGTGCTCGACATGCGCCAAAAGCACGGGCTTCTGCTGGATGTCTGACCTGAGCTGCCAGGAGGCCCTCCCCTTGTGACAAGGGTGAGCATCACTGATTTCTTTGGACCTGGGAACTTCAGTTTTAAGCCCTGAAGTGCCCAGGGCCTAATGGCAATCAGTAACACCTCGTCACAGAGTGGAGGGGGCCAGCGGTTTCACTGACTCCATCCATCTCTGTAACAAGTGAGGGACTGCTGCCCAATGGAAGCATCTCACAGCCAACTTCAAGCAACCCATGGGGCAGACATGTCTTCCTACATAGGGCCTCATTGCGATGGCGGTCAGACGAGCATCCGACCACCATCGCAGAGGGATGGAGTCCGGCCAAAAGTGGGCAGCAGTGTCACATGCCATATTATGATGAGAGGTGGTCAGAAACATGCCTTCTACTTTTGCAGCTTGTGCTGCAGCCTGGGAAAGGGCTGCAGCACAAGTCGCAGTAGTAAATGGTATGTTTTTAAACATCCATGCACCGTGTGCCAGGCACCATGTTTCCTACAGTGGTGCCTGCACAAGTACCGCCTTCATTGTAGGAAATATTATTCTACTGCTGCCCCAACAGGCTCCTTGAACCTGTCAGAGGCGGTGGTCTTTCCCTTGCCCGCTGTGCTCCATTCGGCTGTATCTTAATCCAGCAGTCAGACCATTGCCCTAGATGTCCAGCGGACTGCTACCAATAGCCTGTTGTTGGTGGTCCGCTCGACGTCCTCATGTGGCCCATAATGAGGGATGGAAAAATGTGGAGATAGTCTTTTACTCTCTGACTACCTCAGAGGTTCCATGAGCTGGAAGCAGAGGCCTTACACCTTGCTACACACACCGAATATTGGGATGGCATTGATACTGCTCAGTGAAAGAAAATATATTTTCTGTAAATAAATGTCATAGGTATCACACAGTGATATATATATATAATATTAATTTGGCCCTATACAAGGGCATTCATAGACTGAAACATTAAGTTATTCCATACTTAAATACCCTACATCCTTAGACTGAAATAAAAACTTCCTTCTGCTGCTTTTAGGCTCTACCAAGGGAGTGTGTCTATGCACAAACTACATCTGGGGTTGAGTTGAAGAGAAGCAGGCATAGCGCTTTCTGCCACCCAGATGTTCCTTAACCTTTCCTACAGTGAACACATTAAGATGAGGTCAGACATTATTTCTTGGCTGGTTCTTTCACATGAGCTGTTAGTAATTCATTCTGCCCATGCTAGCTTCTTAAGTTAGATCGTAGTCATCTTCAGCACCAGCAAGACCCTTACCTGCTACAGCTTCTAAACATTTATTACCGCAGTGTTTGCAGCATTTCTTGTTCAGTGGGCAGTCGCCATCATCCTGGCACTCAGGGTCAGCCAAAGGAGGCTTGCACTTGGCCACAGCAGAAGGACACATGCCAGGTTTGACTGTGAAATTCAAAACAGCAACCATCAATACTGTTATTCTGAGCTCTAAAGCTACCGACTGCCCTATGTACAAAGGTGTGCCCCATAGCATACTAAGTGGCCTTGGGAAAGCCACAGTATTTTCCTGTAAATCAGCATTGACTTCTATAAACCTCACTGAGTAGTTTAAACAAACCAGGCCTAAACAAGCTTTAAGATGCTTAAGAACTAAACACAAATAAAAATAACATTACTTCAATGACATGTTAAAATAAAAGATGAAATGCATGAAACGATCAAATACATACTTTAGTTCAGTAAAATTCAAACACTCCCATTCGGGCATACCCTTTACCAACCACAATACTTAATACCTGATAAACTATACATGGTGCTGTTAACACACAAGTTGTTTGCCAAGATCAATGAACTGTAGAGATGAGAATTACTGTTTAATAAAACTAGTTTTTAGAAAATGGCAATCCTGGGTGGACAACCTAAGGCCACAACGTTTCTGATTGAATCAGCTTTGTAGATTACTAACTGATGTTTTATTGTGATGGTCCCAATCTATTGTGCAGTAAACAAAAGCACTTTGCGTTAAAACATTGAGACTGACTGTGGATCATTGGCACAAGTTGCAGCTGAAAATACACTGAAGGGGATATGTACAAGGAAGTGTTGGAGCGCAGTGTTCGCCTCCTTGGCTTAACACAGCACTCCGCCACTTCTGAAACACAAGGCTGCACCATATTTACAGGAACGTGGTGCAGTCTTTTGTTTCCCCCTGCGATGGCGCTAAGTTTAGCAACTTAGCACCAAGGCAGGCACCGTTGCACCACAGTGCAAGGGTGTCTGCGTGCAGGGGAGGATTGTTTATGTGTTGGAAGGTGTCCCTTCCTGCACATAAACAGACCTAAAATGCCATTCTGTCACTTTCATGTGTGCTGCTTCATGCAGCACACATGAAAGTGACAAACTGTCATTTTTTTAAAGGTTTGTTTATGTACAGAAAGGGACACCTTCCTGTACATAAACAAACCATGGCATTTTGCTTTGTCCATGTGGGCTGCACAAGGCAGCACACATGGAAAAGGCAAAAACAAGGAGAATAATGCATTTTTCCTCGTTTCACCAACTTAACACCAGGTTTTTCCTGGTCTTAATTTTGGCGCTGCCTACTATGTACGTCACCCTTGTACATTGGGGACAGCGTCAAAATGAATGGGTGTTACGGTGGAATGCCCACCACAACACCCACTGCCCACCCCTTTCACGCTAACCATAGTGTGAATGGGGGCCTTATGTTCAAGGCAGCGTTCAGCCACATTAAGTGGCTTAACTCTGCCTTGTATATAAGGTGCAGCCCCTATCGCCACCACAATGTCGGTAAACTTTGTGGTGGCGATAGGGTATTGCACACATGCCCCTAGGTTCATAAAGATGTCTCATGGCCTCGGATAAAATTGTGTCCTTTCTCCTCTGCTCTTTTGCTATTCCATGGCCGATATTAAGGAATATTTTACTTTGTGCAGGTAGTTGTCCCTTGCTTAATATTTACTGCAGCTCGGTGGTTACCACATTGCTTAATATTAACAGGAGAACCTATTGTTTAGAACACATGTGGCCCTTAAAGTTCACCACACGATGTGGAGGATCTTTACACATTTTCTATTGAGTGGTGTGTCCTTCTGCAGTATCTTTTCCTTCACCAACACAAATATAGATGCTTTGTAATTGCGCATGGTCCGAGGTGCTCCAGCAGGCTCAAACCTTGTTTGGCATATTTGTTGACAACATTCGCAAAAGAAAGAGAAGTGTCCTTTCTACTACCTGTACAACAGTATCTATCTGACTGTGTCTTTCTTTCATGTTCCAGTCATTAAGTGAGTCAGCAGCACAGGTCCTTGGCCCTGGACTAACACAACTACCATGTTGATTCCCTTCTTCACTGTCATGATGTGCTTCATGACCCTGTGAAGCTGTACATCCCTTCCCTCCTGTAATGCATTGTCCTTGCCACTCTGTAAAACAGTGACCCTCGCCATGTCATCCAGTGGTTTGATTTCATTCGTATGAGGCTGCTCTGGTGGTACGTGCCCATGGGGTAGAACAACACGTTTCACCATGGAGAAAGGCGTTTTGATGGATCAGGAACAGAAGCAGGACTTTGCCCAGGAGAAAGAAGGTTTGATGGATCAGCCCCACAGGCAGGACTTCTTTCCAAGGAGGAAGTTTTGATGGATCAACCTGTGCATCCACCTCTCCTTTATTAGAGTTTGGGGGTCACTTCAACTCAGATTGGTGCATTTTATTTTGAATTCAGAACTGATTTAGTGCGGCCAATATGCAATCTCCACTTTCCAGATTTTTTTTCTTTGCATGACACACCCTACCCGCTCTTTTTCTAGTGCAAAACACATCCTATTGACGTGTTTCTACCAGCATTATCCTTAAGGTTCTCTCAATTTCTGCTCTTGAGATGCAAACATTTCTCATGAAGAGACCAGGAACAGGTGAATTTGGAAGGTGTTTGATCTCGCAAGAGAGTCCCTATAAATCTTCGGTCACCATAAATAAAGTCTGAATTTGGTGTCAGACCACTGAAAGCTGATCCTAAAAATTTGCATCAAGAATAATTTCAACTGCACTTAAGAACTCCTGCTTAACTGTACTCAAAGAATCACCAGATGAGATTCAGAAATATTTTGTGATGGCGGTGCGTACTATTGTGGTGCGGTAATTGCAAACACAACAGTGATGGACAAAATGTGGATCAATGTCACACATTCACCCCAGTCCAAAGATCTGGGCCCAAATCCATCGTTTTTCCACTCCACACCACCCTGGGTTAGACAATGGCGATATGCAAATCAGCGCTGACCCTGTGCCCCATGGGAACAGTCCAGTCCGAACTACAAAAGCCATGTTTGCAGGTACCGCTCTAAGTGTACTGGGGATGCTCAGACGTGAGTCCCAGGCACTCCACACCACTGGAATCATGCTAGCCGGGCTGATGAGAGGTGTTACCTCGAAACCGGGCCGGTCCTCGGATGCTTGTTTCCGTCCTGGGAAGGACATGGCTTTTGTAGTTCGGACTGGACTGTTCCCATGGGGCACAGGGTCAGCGCTGATTTGCATATCGCCATTGTCTAACCCAGGGTGGTGTGGAGTGGAAAAACGATGGATTTGGGCCCAGATCTTTGGACTGGGGTGAATGTGTGACATTGATCCACATTCTGTCCATCATTGTTGTGTTTGCAGGTACCGCTCTAAGTGTACTGGGGATGCTCAGACGTGAGTCCCAGGCACTCCACACCACTGGAATCATGCTAGCCGGGCTGATGAGAGGTGTTACCTCGAAACCGGGCCGGTCCTCGGATGCTTGTTTCCGTTCTGGGAAGGACATGGCTTTTGTAGTTCGGACTGGACTGTTCCCATGGGGCACAGGGTCAGCGCTGATTTGCAAATCGCCATTGTCTAACCCAGGGTGGTGTGGAGTGGAAAAACGATGGATTTGGGCCCAGATCTTTGGACTGGGGTGAATGTGTGACATTGATCCACATTCTGTCCATCATTGTTGTGTTTGCAGGTACCGCTCTAAGTGTACTGGGGATGCTCAGACGTGAGTCCCAGGCACTCCACACCACTGGAATCATGCTAGCCGGGCTGATGAGAGGTGTTACCTCGAAACCGGGCCGGTCCTCGGATGCTTGTTTCCGTTCTGGGAAGGACATGGCTTTTGTAGTTTGGACTGGACTGTTCCCATGGGGCACAGGGTCAGCGCTGATTTGCATATCGCCATTGTCTAACCCAGGGTGGTGTGGAGTGGAAAAACGATGGATTTGGGCCCAGATCTTTGGACTGGGGTGAATGTGTGACATTGATCCACATTCTGTCCATCATTGTTGTGTTTGCAGGTACCGCTCTAAGTGTACTGGGGATGCTCAGACGTGAGTCCCAGGCACTCCACACCACTGGAATCATGCTAGCCGGGCTGATGAGAGGTGTTACCTCGAAACCGGGCCGGTCCTCGGATGCTTGTTTCCGTTTTGGGAAGGACATGGCTTTTGTAGTTCGGACTGGACTGTTCCCATGGGGCACAGGGTCAGCGCTGATTTGCATATCGCCATTGTCTAACCCAGGGTGGTGTGGAGTGGAAAAACGATGGATTTTGGCCCAGCTCTTTGGACTGGGGTGAATGTGTGACATTGATCCACATTCTGTCCATCATTGTTGTGTTTGCAGGTACCGCTCTAAGTGTACTGGGGATGCTCAGACGTGAGTCCCAGGCACTCCACACCACTGGAATCATGCTAGCCGGGCTGAAGAGAGGTGTTACCTCGAAACCGGGCCGGTCCTCGGATGCTTGTTTCCGTTCTGGGAAGGACATGGCTTTTGTAGTTCGGACTGGACTGTTCCCATGGGGCACAGGGTCAGCGCTGATTTGCATATCGCCATTGTCTAACCCAGGGTGGTGTGGAGTGGAAAAACGATAGATTTGGGCCCAGATCTTTGGACTGGGGTGAATGTGTGACATTGATCCACATTCTGTCCATCATTGTTGTGTTTGCAGGTACCGCTCTAAGTGTACTGGGGATGCTCAGACGTGAGTCCCAGGCACTCCACACCACTGGAATCATGCTAGCCGGGCTGATGAGAGGTGTTACCTCGAAACCGGGCCGGTCCTCGGATGCTTGTTTCCGTCCTGGGAAGGACATGGCTTTTGTAGTTCAGACTGGACTGTTCCCATGGGGCACAGGGTCAGCGCTGATTTGCATATCGCCATTGTCTAACCCAGGGTGGTGTGGAGTGGAAAAACAATGGATTTGGGCCCAGATCTTTGGACTGGGGTGAATGTGTGACATTGATCCACATTCTGTCCATCATTGTTGTGTTTGCAGGTACCGCTCTAAGTGTACTGGGGATGCTCAGACGTGAGTCCCAGGCACTCCACACCACTGGAATCATGCTAGCCGGGCTGATGAGAGGTGTTACCTCGAAACCGGGCCGGTCCTCGGATGCTTGTTTCCGTTCTGGGAAGGACATGGCTTTTTTTAGTTCGGACTGGACTGTTCCCATGGGGCACAGGGTCAGCGCTGATTTGCATATCGCCATTGTCTAACCCAGGGTGGTGTGGAGTGGAAAAACGATGGATTTGGGCCCAGATCTTTGGACTGGGGTGAATGTGTGACATTGATCCACATTCTGTCCATCATTGTTGTGTTTGCAGGTACCGCTCTAAGTGTACTGGGGATGCTCAGACGTGAGTCCCAGGCACTCCACACCACTGGAATCATGCTAGCCGGGCTGATGAGAGGTGTTACCTCGAAACCGGGCCGGTCCTCGGATGCTTGTTTCCGTTCTGGGAAGGACATGGCTTTTGTAGTTCGGACTGGACTGTTCCCATGGGGCACAGGGTCAGCGCTGATTTGCATATCGCCATTGTCTAACCCAGGGTGGTGTGGAGTGGAAAAACGATGGATTTGGGCCCAGATCTTTGGACTGGGGTGAATGTGTGACATTGATCCACATTCTGTCCATCATTGTTGTGTTTGCAGGTACCGCTCTAAGTGTACTGGGGATGTTCAGACGTGAGTCCCAGGCACTCCACACCACTGGAATCATGCTAGCCGGGCTGATGAGAGGTGTTACCTCGAAACCGGTCCGGTCCTCGGATGCTTGTTTCCGTTCTGGGAAGGACATGGCTTTTGTAGTTCGGACTGGACTGTTCCCATGGGGCACAGGGTCAGCGCTGATTTGCATATCGCCATTGTCTAACCCAGGGTGGTGTGGAGTGGAAAAACGATGGATTTGGGCCCAGATCTTTGGACTGGGGTGAATGTGTGACATTGATTCACATTCTGTCCATCATTGTTGTGTTTGCAGGTACCGCTCTAAGTGTACTGGGGATGCTCAGACGTGAGTCCCAGGCACTCCACACCACTGGAATCATGCTAGCCGGGCTGATGAGAGGTGTTACCTCGAAACCGGGCCGGTCCTCGGATGCTTGTTTCCATTCTGGGAAGGACATGGCTTTTGTAGTTCGGACTGGACTGTTCCCATGGGGCACAGGGTCAGCGCTGATTTGCATATCGCCATTGTCTAACCCAGGGTGGTGTGGAGTGGAAAAACGATGGATTTGGGCCCAGATCTTTGGACTGGGGTGAATGTGTGACATTGATCCACATTCTGTCCATCATTGTTGTGTTTGCAGGTACCGCTCTAAGTGTACTGGGGATGCTCAGACGTGAGTCCCAGGCACTCCACACCACTGGAATCATGCTAGCCGGGCTGATGAGAGGTGTTACCTCGAAACCGGGCCGGTCCTCGGATGCTTGTTTCCGTTCTGGGAAGGACATGGCTTTTGTAGTTCGGAATGGACTGTTCCCATGGGGCACAGGGTGTCGTGCCTCGGGACTCCCCTACGCTGTCCCTTTAAGACTCATGGTATTTAATGAACCAGGAAACAGGGAACGACGCTTCACGTTCCTGCGTCAAGCTTCCCTTGTTTCCGGTTCCGTCTGATTCCTGTTGCCTGACCCCGTAGTTCCTGTTTGGACATTCCTGTTTGTTTGTTGACTTAGCGTATGCGTCCCCTGCGCTATCCTAGTGCGGGCCTCGCTTTACGCTTTTGCTCCGCAGCGTTTCGCTGCATTAGGCGTACCTTGCAAACGCCTAGTCTTCTCTCCCTTTTCCTTGTGCCTCGCCCGGCGGCCGGGCTTCGCTCCGCCATCCGGCTGGGCACAGCCTTGCTCTCCGCATGGGGAGCTCGTTCACGGCACTCTTGTGAACTTCTTCTTTCCCGCTGGTTAAGAGTCCCGCCCGGCGGCCGGGCTTCGCTCCGCCATCCTGTGGGACTTGTCATACCTTTTGTTACCCAAGTTCTTGAGTGTTACATCTGACAGCCGGGTTTGTGCTCCGCTGTCCGGTGTCGGTGCTTTCCCCAAATCACATTTACTTAGTTAGTTAGTTAGGCTGCTCCCTAGCTCTTTCCTGTCCCTGTCCTGTTGCCACGCTTCCTTCACGTTCCCTGTTTCCAGGATATTCGTCATTTACCTACCTTATATACTGGATTCCCCCTTCCTTGGTATTTGGTGGCACTCTTGCGTGGATCAGGGTGGGTGCTTATGTTCTACACTACAGGGAATCACGGTAAGAGCGCTCAAGCGCTACCAATCTTTTTTCATCACTATTGATTCATGTGTGTAGATTATATATATTCCGTTTTGGTTCTCATAAATGGTTATAAAACTCGTAAACATCTGCAGAAGAAGTGGGCGGAAGGTTCTTTGTGTGCCAGACAGTAGTGAAAGTGTCTTCAAAGGCTGTTCCACGACAGTTGAAGTAAGAAGGGGTCTAAATAGACCATTATTGTTACGTATAGTATCTAGCCTGCAAGTGCTCATTTTCCTATCGTGTCATCCCTATCCCAGCTTCAGACGCTGTACCTTATTTCCACCTTCACCTGTTACATCAGCGACATATTAAGAACCTGGGGTACCTGATAGGTTTGTGTGTTTGTACGTTAGTATTTTCCAGTTATAGGGTTAGAGCTAGAGTGTTTTACTTCCTCTTTTCATTACAGCCTACCTGTTATCCGGTTCCCTTCATTGAAGCACCCCGCATTCACTACTGGAGATCACCATCGACCATCATTGTCTTCCCCCATCTTTCCTTGTTTTGTTTCCCTGTTTTCCCCTGGCGTGTCTCTCGTACTCTAGTGCTTGATAGAGTCGGAAGACCGTAGGGGAAGGCTGCGGATTACTCTTCGGATTCCTGACGCTCCTGTGGAACCAGCCTGCAATCCTTACACAGGGTCAGCGCTGATTTGCATATCGCCATTGTCTAACCCAGGGTGGTGTGGAGTGAAAAAACGATGGATTTGGGCCCAGATCTTTGGACTGGGGTGAATGTGTGACATTGATCCACATTCTGTCCATCATTGTTGTGTTTGCAGGTACCGCTCTAAGTGTACTGGGGATGCTCAGACGTGAGTCCCAGGCACTCCACACCACTGGAATCATGCTAGCCGGGCTGATGAGAGCTGTTACCTCGAAACCGGGCCGGTCCTCGGATGCTTGTTTCCGTTCTGGGAAGGACATGGCTTTTGTAGTTCGGACTGGACTGTTCCCATGGGGCACAGGGTCAGCGCTGATTTGCATATCGCCATTGTCTAACCCAGGGTGGTGTGGAGTGGAAAAACGATGGATTTGGGCCCAGATCTTTGGACTGGGGTGAATGTGTGACATTGATCCACATTCTGTCCATCATTGTTGTGTTTGCAGGTACCGCTCTAAGTGTACTGGGGATGCTCAGACGTGAGTCCCAGGCACTCCACACCACTGGAATCATGCTAGCCGGGCTGATGAGAGGTGTTACCTCGAAACCGGGCCGGTCCTCCGATGCTTGTTTCCGTTCTGGGAAGGACATGGCTTTTGTAGTTCGGACTGGACTGTTCCCATGGGGCACAGGGTCAGCGCTGATTTGCATATCGCCATTGTCTAACCCAGGGTGGTGTGGAGTGGAAAAACGATGGATTTGGGCCCAGATCTTTGGACTGGGGTGAATGTGTGACATTGATCCACATTCTGTCCATCATTGTTGTGTTTGCAGGTACCGCTCTAAGTGTACTGGGGTTGCTCAGACGTGAGTCCCAGGCACTCCACACCACTGGAATCATGCTAGCCGGGCGGATGAGAGCTGTTACCTCGAAACCGGGCCGGTCCTCGGATGCTTGTTTCCGTTCTGGGAAGGACATGGCTTTTGTAGTTCGGACTGGACTGTTCCCATGGGGCACAGGGTCAGCGCTGATTTGCATATCGCCATTGTCTAACCCAGGGTGGTGTGGAGTGGAAAAACGATGGATTTGGGCCCAGATCTTTGGACTGGGGTGAATGTGTGACATTGATCCACATTCTGTCCATCATTGTTGTGTTTGCAGGTACCGCTCTAAGTGTACTGGGGATGCTCAGACGTGAGTCCCAGGCACTCCACACCACTGGAATCATGCTAGCCGGGCTGATGAGAGGTGTTACCTCGAAACCGGGCCGGTCCTCGGATGCTTGTTTCCGTTCTGGGAAGGACATGGCTTTTGTAGTTCGGACTGGACTGTTCCCATGGGGCACAGGGTTAGCGCTGATTTGCATATCGCCATTGTCTAACCCAGGGTGGTGTGGAGTGGAAAAACGATGGGTTTGGGCCCAGATCTTTGGACTGGGGTGAATGTGTGACATTGATCCACATTCTGTCCATCATTGTTGTGTTTGCAGGTACCGCTCTAAGTGTACTGGGGATGCTCAGACGTGAGTCCCAGGCACTCCACACCACTGGAATCATGCTAGCCGGGCTGATGAGAGGTGTTACCTCGAAACCGGGCCGGTCCTCGGATGCTTGTTTCCGTTCTGGGAAGGACATGGCTTTTGTAGTTCGGACTGGACTGTTCCCATGGGGCACAGGGTCAGCGCTGATTTGCATATCGCCATTGTCTAACCCAGGGTGGTGTGGAGTGAAAAAACGATGGATTTGGGCCCAGATCTTTGGACTGGGGTGAATGTGTGACATTGATCCACATTCTGTCCATCATTGTTGTGTTTGCAGGTACCGCTCTAAGTGTACTGGGGATGCTCAGACGTGAGTCCCAGGCACTCCACACCACTGGAATCATGCTAGCCGGGCTGATGAGAGGTGTTACCTCGAAACCGGTCCGGTCCTCGGATGCTTGTTTCCGTTCTGGGAAGGACATGGCTTTTGTAGTTCGGACTGGACTGTTCCCATGGGGCACAGGGTCAGCGCTGATTTGCATATCGCCATTGTCTAACCCAGGGTGGTGTGGAGTGGAAAAACAATGGATTTGGGCCCAGATCTTTGGACTGGGGTGAATGTGTGACATTGATTCACATTCTGTCCATCATTGTTGTGTTTGCAGGTACCGCTCTAAGTGTACTGGGGATGCTCAGACGTGAGTCCCAGGCACTCCACACCACTGGAATCATGCTAGCCGGGCTGATGAGAGGTGTTACCTCGAAACCGGTCCGGTCCTCGGATGCTTGTTTCCATTCTGGGAAGGACATGGCTTTTGTAGTTCGGACTGGACTGTTCCCATGGGGCACAGGGTCAGCGCTGATTTGCATATCACCATTGTCTAAACCAGGGTGGTGTGGAGTGGAAAAACGATGGATTTGGGCCCAGATCTTTGGACTGGGGTGAATGTGTGACATTGATCCACATTCTGTCCATCATTGTTGTGTTTGCAGGTACCGCTCTAAGTGTACTGGGGATGCTCAGACGTGAGTCCCAGGCACTCCACACCACTGGAATCATGCTAGCCGGGCTGATGAGAGGTGTTACCTCGAAACCGGTCCGGTCCTCGGATGCTTGTTTCCGTTCTGGGAAGGACATGGCTTTTGTAGTTCGGACTGGACTGTTCCCATGGGGCACAGGGTCAGCGCTGATTTGCATATCGCCATTGTCTAACCCAGGGTGGTGTGGAGTGGAAAAACGATGGATTTGGGCCCAGATCTTTGGACTGGGGTGAATGTGTGACATTGATCCACATTCTGTCCATCATTGTTGTGTTTGCAGGTACCGCTCTAAGTGTACTGGGGATGCTCAGACGTGAGTCCCAGGCCCTCCACACCACTGGAATCATGCTAGCCGGGCTGATGAGAGGTGTTACCTCGAAACCGGGCCGGTCCTCGGATGCTTGTTTCCGTCCTGGGAAGGACATGGCTTTTGTAGTTCGGACTGGACTGTTCCCATGGGGCACAGGGTCAGCGCTGATTTGCATATCGCCATTGTGTAACCCAGGGTGGTGTGGAGTGGAAAAACGATGGATTTGGGCCCAGATCTTTGGACTGGGGTGAATGTGTGACATTGATCCACATTCTGTCCATCATTGTTGTGTTTGCAGGTACCGCTCTAAGTGTACTGGGGATGCTCAGACGTGAGTCCCAGGCACTCCACACCACTGGAATCATGCTAGCCGGGCTGATGAGAGGTGTTACCTCAAAACCGGTCCGGTCCTCGGGTGCTTGTTTCCGTTCTGGGAAGGACATGGCTTTTGTAGTTCGGACTGGACTGTTCCCATGGGGCACAGGGTCAGCGCTGATTTGCATATCGCCATTGTCTAACCCAGGGTGGTGTGGAGTGGAAAAACGATGGATTTGGGCCCAGATCTTTGGACTGGGGTGAATGTGTGACATTGATCCACATTCTGTCCATCATTGTTGTGTTTGCAGGTACTATTGTGGTGCAGCACCAATGCAAATTCCAAGCTGGAATTTACAAACACCACCCATATCAACAATTGGGTGGCTTTGCATGAGTTGTAAACCCATAAGTAACACAAGAAATCACATAGCCTGCCTTGCATACTTTGCGTCAGGGATACATTACATAAATGGAGCATGGCTATTACTGTTCATTCACCCATGTATTTTAATGCTGACACAGATTTTCTATATTTTCTAGCCTTACTCTATTCTTTGACCTCAGAGTTCACATGCAGATGATAATATAATGGGTTTAGTAGACTGAGCACTGACCTTTCTGGAAGGATAGGAGGAAATATGTTCAGTGTTTTCAAGTTTACTGAGTCGTGGCAATATGTCTGTTTGCCATTCTATGCTCCTAGTTAGAACATGATACCTAAATCCTATTAATTAAAAGCTAGATACACCTTAGTTGTCTAGCATATGGTACTTTGCTAAGTGCAGGAACTCAAAGTTCTATTAATCAGTATAAATAGTCACAGTAAGTCATGCACCCAGGAGGTAGTTTCTCAATGATATAAAAGCGGTTTTAATGTCCAACAATTCCCTTCCAAGCATGTCCTAATTCTATTTTACTTTATGACCTTCAAATGCAGTCATGAAATATGTATAGCTAGTGGATTGAATCTGTTCTTAGCCATCCAATACATATTTTAGCTGATACTTCATAACCACAGATTTGAATGAGGTGTACGCACTGGACATTGAATTTCTCCATATCGGTGTTGCTGGTATGATGGATTGACGTAAGCCACTCCTCACCCAAGAAGGATGTGATACTACCCAGTTTTTGCAGATTTGCCGTCTGGCCAAGAGGATCAAATAATAAATAGGATTCCTCTGTGCAGGTGGAAAGTTAGTATTATACCCGGCATCTTGGAGTTCTGGACTTTTTGGTTCCGTCCAGAGGTGTCAGGGATAACACCCGAAGACCCCGGAGTTCCACCTGTCTCGGTGCACAAACAAACAGAAACACGGGCTTCTCGATGGTGGCGTCAAAGACCAAAGGTTTATTACTGCAGGGACACAGAAGTCACAGAAACTACACATGGGCAGTATCTAGGAGCCTGTTCGATTTGTACAAAGAGGGTTGCTCCTTATATACTAAATATTGGGCTTCAGGCAAATTCTTTACATGTTACCACAGTTCTAAACATTCGTGTCTTAAACAATAAATATTTGGCGTTGCACAGGAATCGTCAACAGTATCTGATGTCAAAACATTACAAATGAGGGGTTCCCACTAGTCCATCATAATCCCATGTCAATTCTTCATTCAAGACCCGGACCGCCTCATCGTAAATTTCGTTACCTCCCCCTAATAAAGGCCCAGAAGGAAAGGAGCAGAGCCAGGTGCAGAAGATAGAAAGACAGGATAAGAAATGTTTGTGGGTCGTAAATGGGCACGGTTACCAGCTTCGGCCGCCTAATCATGATCAGGCCAACGAACACAAGAACCAGTATAGCAGGACTGGCCTCAGGCTGGGGAGGCAGTTCTTGCCGAGTCATGCTGCCACAGCGTTGCTGGCCTAAGGTGCACGTGTCACTCGCAAGGTGAATCGCCGGTTAAAGCCTACGTGTCCTTTAATGAAAAGAGGTCATTGCGTGTCCATTGACTATGTGAGGGCAAGGAATACAAAATGGCTTCCGTGTTCTAAGATGGATGCCATGGGTAGAACAGAAATGTGTTTGTAACTGGAGTGCTCTTGCTCGTAGCATAGCGAAAACACCAGGATATACTAAATGGATCATTTGCGGTTCACTGATACCAAAATTATGTATTTACGTCAATGTTTACAAACACGAGTAAAATCGTCACGGAACCTCAGACCCTCCTTTTGCCCTTACATAGGCAATTACTCAGTCTATATCAGAGTCAGAGTCTAATTCTATGCTCATTAGGTTAGTGACATGTTGTTGTATCATCATCCTGTCTCGTGCCTTTTCTCCTAATGCAGGTGGTTTTCTGAAACAGGTTGCAGCACAGAGGCTACACAGAGCGGGACCACATTGGATAATAAGGCAGCACGAGAACAGAAATACTAGGATGACACCAATGACCATCAGAACCTTCCATCCCCACGCTGATACCAGAGTCCAAAACCACTCCATGAAGGACCAGTTTCCCTTATCTACGTGTATAGAGTCGGAAATCTTGTGTAGCTTAGAGATTGCTTCATAGACTGTTGGAGCATTATTTGGAATAAAGACACAGCAGCTCGATTGGATCATTCTGCATACCCCACCTCGATCTGCAAGTATTACGTCTAGAACCATACGGTTCTGCAACGTCATGAGACGATCCGCCTGAAGCTCAGCTGTTAAGTTACTAAGGGCACCAGCAGTTTCTGTAATAGTAGATTCAACTACTCGTGTTAGTTGACGAAGATTTCTACTATTGGCCATAGGCCCCCAAAACGGAAGGAAACCTTTGAAGAAGTCTCCAGCTTCCTGACCAGCGGTATCTTCCTTGCTGAAGACACCTCTTGCTACTCTGGTTTTGTGATAATCTGAAGAAGCAGTGTATGTCGGGGGTAACAATCGAGCAATATAACATGAACCTGAAAAGTCAGCAGGCAGCCATGTATATGCTCTGTCCTGACAAATGAAGTAGGTACCCCTAGCAGTCAGAAAGGCAGGGGAGGAGTTAGACGGAAATACGTAAGTCTCAACGCACTCACTCCTCCCTAGCTGAGCTCTCGGATTACTCCCATTTCCTTGCAAACAGACCTGACCTCGGTGAGGCACGACCCAAACTGAAGTGGAGCTTTTACGCTTGCTTTCTCCCAAACGAAGGCGATACTCTGTAGAGTTCCAACTCAAATACACCAGTAATTCATCTTTAGGATAAGATGGAGTATTATTGACGTCTTTAATCATATCAATAATTCCCTGGACTAAAGCTTTGTTGGCTGAGTTGTATTTAGTGGACCGTGGTGGACGCGGAGGATAGGTCTCAAGGGCATATGAAAAAATGGTCTGAAAGGCCTGAAATGATCCATTATAGCTGAAAGGCAAGACTAGATAGGGAATGCCTTTATCCATAGTGTGAGGTATCAAGCCACACACCCAGCAGTCTGTAGTATTAACTATCAGTTGGTGTTGATGCAAGAGCTGTACAAATGTATTGTTAATAAATTCTGAGCGTCGAGCTTGTTCGTGTTCAGGAAATGAGTGAAAAGAATGCATAGAAGAAACCGTAGAAGTAGTAGGATCAAGGGGAGGTACTGTAGTTACTGGCATAAAAATCAAATGTACACCAAAGACGATTCCACCCACCAACGTTATCAAAACAATTAAAAATGTAACTGCACATTGCATTAGAAAGCATTTGCTGTGTAGTATTCTGTACAGTCTATTTCTGCGAACATAAATTACATTTTCTCGTTGTAGCTCAGGAAGCTCCATCTTCTACGACCGTTCGCGACCACTGATGATGTGTACGTAGATGAAAATGCCTCTATCAGCCCTGGGAGTTCCCAGAACTAACAGAAAGATCGACCTTGTGTCTGACCCCCGCAGATTCAACTAGGCACACAGCCACGACCCTACGGCTACCCAGACGGCAAGGCAATTTTAAAACAAAAAGAAACAATACAAAGTATTAGCAAACTTCCTGGCTGGAGGCAATGTATAGCAAATTCAAATCTGAAAATAGGCAGTTTCCTGCTTTATTTGTCCATATTGCGAGAACGTAAGTTGTATCTCAGTTTTGCAGGAGCTGTCTGATCTGGAAACAATGTATTTTCAACTGACGTTGCAATGTTCACGTTCGCAGGTGGCAAATGTTCATTGGGTGTGGATGACAAATGTTCAGGGTTCAAAAGAGCAGTTTCAGGAGGAGAGTCAGTATTTGGTGAATCCGTGATTAGTTCTGCATCGCTGAAAGGTATGAACCTGGGGACTTGTTCCGTTTCAGAGGCACCGATTCCTTTCTTTACCCAGTTGTCGTAAGGAAGTGGCAGAGGCACACGTTTAGCATGTGTCGTATGGATCCAATTTTTCCTTCCGGCCACACGAATAGCAGTTCTCGTTGCTAGCAGGACTTGGAAAGGGCCAATGAATCTGGGCTGAAGATTTTTTGTTCTTGCAAAATTTCTGATGACCACCTGATCACCCGGTTTCAGCTGATGGCCTGGACTCTCCGGTGGCTTTGGCAATGCATCGAAAACCTGTTGGTGAATAAGACTCAATTTAGCAGTCAAGTCGAAAAGGTAATCAATTAACATTGGGTATTCCAGCTGCTTAAATTCTTTCGGTCTAGGTACTCCCCAAACATTTGCAGGACGGCCAAAAACTATTTCGTAAGGACTAAGCCCTACTCTAGAATGTACAGTTGCTCTTGTTGATAGCAAAGCCAAAGGCAATGCGTCTGGCCAGGACAAACCCGTGGATGCTTGTATCTTAGCAAGTTTCAGTTTAAGGGTGCCATTGTAACCCTCGACTAAACCCGCGGACTGGGGATGATTCGCACTATGAAATTTCTGTCTAATCCCTAGGCCGGCACACACACTCTGCATAACTTTCCCTACGAACTCACTTCCGTTGTCTGACCATACAATCCGTGGCATTCCGTATCTGGGGAAGTATTCTTTAAGAAGAATTTTGGCAGTGGATAAGGCAGTATTGTCCTTCAGTGGGTATGCTTCGATCCATCTGGAGAAAGCACAAACTACCACTAGGACGTATTTCAGATTATTGCAACGATCCATGTGAATGAAGTCTAGCTGGATCACCTCAAAGGGGCAGGAAGGAGGAGCGAAGTGACCTGCAGGTGTGGGGATTCCCTTGCCAGGATTATGCATCAAGCATACCATACAATTTCTCACCACTCTCTCTGCACACTTACTAATCCCGTCATTCTTCCAGACCGGAGCCAACATCTTACAAATCCCTTTTGAACTGATGTGTGCTGTTCCATGTGCCATCGTTACTACTGCAAGCACATACGCATCAGGCAACATCCAACGCTGTTGTTCCGACAAGTCAATCCAACACCCACTCGAGTCCAATTTACCCGTGCTCTCTCTCCATGCAAGTTTTTCCTCCTCAGTCGCCTCTTTCTGAATTTCCTTCACGCTTTCCACTGTGTTCTCACACATTCCAGACTCAGAAATCCATCTTGCAGACGTTGCAACATATATTCTACTCATCATATTTCTAGCTGTCTGTTTTGCAATCTCATCAGCAAAAGCATTCCCACGACCAACATCATCCGTGATTGCTTTATGAGCACTGCATTTCACAATCGCAACTTCAGTCGGCAAGGTTAGAGATTCCAACAAGTCATTAACTAGCTGACCATGTTGAATCTTAGTCCCATGGGACGTAATGAAACCTCTTTCTTTCCACAAACGGCCAAAACTATGGGCCACGCCGAACGCGTACTGACTATCTGTGAACACATTCACTCTCTTTCCCTTAGCTAAAACGCACGCTCTTGTTAGCGCGATCAATTCTGCAGCCTGGGCAGAATTCTGACTCACTCTTGCAGTCTCCACAATCGTACTCAAAGTTGTTACTGCATAAGCAGCAGTCACATCACCATTCTCCAATTTGAAGCAAGACCCGTCAACATACAACGTGCCATCTGGTTCTGACAACGGAGTGTCTTTTAGATCGATTCGTCCTTTTGTTTCTTCCTCAGTTTTGAAACAACAGTCGTGTGGTTCGGAATCACTCGACTCTTGGCTAGTCGGCAACAATGTTGCTGGATTCAATACATTGCATCTTTTGATCTGAATATGATTAGCTAACAGTGTCAGTTCATAACCTGATAATCTAGCACTGGTAAGGTGTTGCGTCTTGGTTCGGTTCATGAGTGTATCCACAGCATGAGGAACCATAACTACTAGCATGTTGTTCATTACTAAACCAGCAGATTGTCGAATGGAAGCTGCAGCTGCGGCTGTAGCTCTCAAGCAACTAGGCAATGCTCTAGCTACTGGATCTAATGTTGATGAAAAATACGCACAAGGGCGTTGTTTATCACCAAATTTCTGCGTCAAAACACTCAATGCACAACCTTCTCTCTCGTGGACATAGAGCGTGAATGGCTTACTGTAGTCGGGTGTACCCAATACAGGTTCTGAACACAGTGCATTTCGTAACTTAGAAAAACTCTGCTGACATTCAGCAGACCATGGTACCGGACTCGGAACACCTTTCCCAGTCAAGGCTACCAATGGTTTTGCTAGAAGAGAAAAATTTGGGATCCATTGCCTACAATATGAGGTAATACCCAAAAAGGCACGTACTTCTCTCTGCGTGCTATGAACGTTCATCTGTGTAATTGCTTTTATTCTCTCTGGGGTCAACTTCCTTCCCTCCTTTGACAAGAGATGACCTAGGTAGGTCACTTCTTGGCAGCAGTATTGAATTTATGAAGGTGACACCTTGTGATTCAAATCTGACAAGTGATGCAATAAAGAAATCGTAGCTGTTTTGCAAGTTTCCTTGCCATCGGCAGCCACTAGAAGATCATCGACATACTGTACTAAAGCAGAACCACTAGGAAGTACGAAGGAATCTAACTGGCTTTTTAATGCTTGACTGTAAATGGATGGGCTTTCACAATAACCTTGTGGAGCGCGTTTAAATCTAAAACTTCGTCCTCCTAGAGAGAAACCGAAGATATCTCTGCTTTCCTCGGCTATCGGAATGCTGAAAAAGGCATTTTTCAAGTCGACAACTGAAAACCATGCTGCTGTAGCAGGAATCAACGTTAACAATGCAGTAATGTCTGGAACCACAGGAAACTGTGGGATCACAATTTTATTAACCTCTCTAAGATCAATTACGAACCTATATACTGGAGGCTTTGTAGGGTCAGTTCGTTTCAAAATAGGCAGTACAGGACTATTACAGACATTACCTCTAGTCTCTTCTATAACGTCTTTCTTGATCAGGTCTTGTACTATCAGTAGGAGCGCACGCTCACCTTCACTAGAGATTCTGTATTGTGGAATTCGTGGAAGTTTAACATTTGCTTTCAAAGTTACTACATAGGGTGGAATTTCCAATAGACCTACATCATTAGGACCAGTCGCCCAAAGAGTATCAGGGAGTGAACGCAGCTCTGGTGGGAGCGCATCCATCGACAAGTACATCGGGGAGATTATTCTTTTACCCAACGTAAGCTGTACTCCTGCTGGAGAACAGTACAATGTCGCGTACAGGCGTTTTAACAAGTCTAAACCAAGCAGATTTTCGTTACAACCTGTCGTCAAAATCAGGGGTGCTTTCAATTGACGGGGTCCAACAGAAATAGACAAAGGACCAGAAACAGGGTTGTGAACAGGGGCGCCCGAAAAACCTACCGAAACGTTTGTTGAGCCAGACAAAGGTGCGCCAGGGAGTTTCGCATGTATGATAGAACTTTTTGCTGCACCAGTATCCAACAGAAACGGTTCGACTATACCTGATGTTGCTACTGCGACATAAGGCCCACTCTGATCTACTGGAACTGATACTACTCCCTCTCTTTGTCCATGGCTGTCCTAGTACTCACTTTGCTGAACTTCCTCACTAGCTTCATAATAGTCTTCGACATGATACTGTGGAGACCTATTCTGTGGGGCAGATTGTCCATTTTGCTGGTCGAAATAATTAGAGGGGCGATCACTCGTCTGCGGAGGCATAGCACCTCGTCCTCGACCTCTAGAGTTTTGCATAGAACTACCACGACCTCTCTGAGCTGCCGCAGCATTATTTTGCGTTCGAACTGGACATTCACTTTTGTAATGACCTTCCTTTTTGCAATAAGCACATTGATTCCATTGGTATTGTGGTCTTTGAAAATTATATTCCGTTCTTTGATATGACCCTTGCTGCATATTAGTCTGATTAGTGCGAGGCGGATAAGCTTGCTGTAAAAGTACTTTAGTTTTTAAATCTTTCGTCTTTTTATCTGATTTTTCCTTCTCTTCTTTATCCCTATTTTCATAGTACTGAGCAGTCGCAAGTATTTGCGCAGTCGTAGAGACAGCCCACGCACTTTCAGAATTCTTTAATTTACCACTAAGTTCTGGCAACAGATTGTGCACAAATTTATCAACAAATAATCTCTGGCCTCCTTCTGTGCTCATATCCTGACCACTATGATCCACGAAAGTCTCTTCGAATCTTGTGAAAAAGTCGGAGACGCTTTCGTCTTTCTTTTGTTTGCACGCGGACAATTTGTCCCAGTTAACGCGCAATGCTGGCATCAAGGTTTTCATTAAATCGATTATCCTACCAGGCAAATTAGCAATTAAAGGTTCAGGTTTGGAACCACCTATTTGTTGACCATCCGCTGCAATTATAGCTGCCCAGTCACCACCTAGGGCAACTGGATGATTCTCTTTACGAATTTTAGCCCAAATTGGTTGCGGTACTACATTACCAAATAGCAGATCTATGTCAGCAAGATTCAATACACAAGCGTCAACTGTTTGAGCCAACTCTTTGTAGTACCCTGCAGGATTTTTACGCGGATCTGGCAAGGCCTGTTTCACTGCTAATACTTCAGCTCGCTTCCATGGAATATGTATCCAGACTCTCTGGAATTGGGCCGGAGCGGCTGCAATACCAAGGTTTGCATTAGCTTGCACAGCTTCACGCCAAATTGGTGGAACCTCTCTCATTGGATATTGACGATTTCGTTTCGTACTACGTTTCTCTAATTCTCTCGGTGAACGAAGGGATGAGTCATTCCTATAACTTAAAATCAGTTCCATCGCTTCTTTTATATTTTGTCCAACTATCATACCTGCAGCAAACTCTTTCTGAACATTAATTAATTCTCCTAGATTTGATTCAGGGTCATCCTCTTCCAATTCCTCACGTAGAAGGAAACACATTTCATTGAACACATATCGTTGTGTCGGTTCGTTCCATTGCATAAATGTATCTAATACATTTTGTACATTATATCTTCCAACTTTCGAAACCCATCTAAGAGCAGTGGAATCTAATATTCCTCTTTCTTCAGTACTGGGAAGCTGACTACGTCTCTGCACAGAGTCAGAGGTAGGAGTCTTAATCAGAGTTTTATAGAAGGGAGATAAAATATTAGAGACAGAATCAGTGATTCTTCGACGAACAGAAAGCGGAGTCATAATATTAACAGAGGCAGTGAATAGAGTAGCAGTTGGAACAGATAGATCAGGAACAGTAGGAGTAGCAGGAAAAATAGCTTGTGAAGTAGCAGGTGTGAGCGACACAGGCATAGGTAAAGAAGCCGGCAACCCTAGAAGAGGGGTTGTCGAAGGAACATTAATATTGACCACAGGAGGTACAGGAACTTGATTCAGGGGAGCGGGAACAGGGACACCAGGTTGTCCAGCAACCGGTAATTGAACATTCGGTATAGGTGGAGCCGTAGCACCCTGTGCATACGGTGGGGGTGATCGTAACAAGTAAGACAACAGGGGATCCTTTTCAGGGTCCTCTACTATCTTAGCCGTACTCGATGGCAAAGCAGGATAGCACTTGTCTATCGCTAAATTACGCTCTCTATCGGCCACCTCCATCGCTTTCTCAGACTCGTTGAGTTGCAGCTGCCTAGCAGACTGTTCTAAAGTCAACTCTTGCTCTTTCTGTTCTTTCTTCAACTTTTTAATTTCTCTCTGTTTAGATTCTTTTCGCCAATAACGGAAAGAATCAAACATTGCCGGCCGGGCTTTCTTCTTAAACAACCTTCTTTCTAGATTATCGAGAACTTCAGGTTCAAAACTACCATGTAGTGGCCAACTAAGGACACCATCTTTCTCTGTGTAGTGGATCCATATCTCGTTATAAGAGATAGGGCCCACACCAAACTTGCAATAAAGATCATAAAGGGGAGTTCCAATCGGAAGAACCAAACACGAGTCCTCCAACTGGGAATCACTGTTGCAACTAAAACAAGACAACATACAATTTTTCCGACTTACCATTTTATAATCCGGAACACAAAACAAACAAGACACAAACAGAAAAGATGCGCACTCGAACCAAGAACTTAGGCCTACCAGAACTGACAAATGTATCGATACCTGAACTGAACAGAATGATTATCGTAACCAGAATAACCAGTGATAACCTTACAGAACTGAACTGAACTGAGAACTAAAAGGATTATCCAAATAGGAGCAACCCTTACAAAATAATCAACTGGCAACCACTGAATACTTAACTGAGGCACTGAAGACGTCACCAAGGAGAAACCCGTCACGTTTCGCCGTACTGAGGACTGCACCTCGGGTCCAAGACAGGGCGACGGTCAGGCTGGGGAGGCAGTTCTTGCCGAGTCATGCTGCCACAGCGTTGCTGGCCTAAGGTGCACGTGTCACTCGCAAGGTGAATCGCCGGTTAAAGCCTACGTGTCCTTTAATGAAAAGAGGTCATTGCGTGTCCATTGACTATGTGAGGGCAAGGAATACAAAATGGCTTCCGTGTTCTAAGATGGATGCCATGGGTAGAACAGAAATGTGTTTGTAACTGGAGTGCTCTTGCTCGTAGCATAGCGAAAACACCAGGATATACTAAATGGATCATTTGCGGTTCACTGATACCAAAATTATGTATTTACGACAATGTTTACAAACACGAGTAAAATCGTCACGGAACCTCAATCTATTCCAAACAACATTATGAATTTATATTTTTTCTTGAAGACAGCAGACTTGACAGTAGAATAGAGTGCTTTTAGATACTTCCCATAGGATTTAGAACTCTGGAATCTCTATGTTACCGCCTGGATAACAACGCACACGACAGCAAAGAGCTCTTCAGCATCGTAAAAGAACTCTCCAACCCCAGCGCCAACAACATCCCGCCCCCACAAGAACTGTGCGACTCACTGGCCATCTTCTTCCACTGCAAGATCGCTGACATCCACGACTGCTCCGACTACGCCAGACTCCACCTCCCCTGCGAACTCCACCAGCGCCAACCACCTGACCTCCTGGTCCAACATCAACGACGACGAGACACGCAAGGTCATGAACTCCATCCACTCAGGATCTCCATCAGACCCATGCCCACACCACGTATTCAACAAAGCAGACGCAGCCATCGCACCCTAACTACAGAAGGTCAACAACATCTCCTTTGAAACAGCGACATTCCCGGAAAGCTGGAAGCTTGCCAAAATCAACGCCCTCCTCAAGAAGCCCAAGAACCTCAAGAACTTCCGGCCCATCTCCCTGCTCCTGTTCCCAGCGAAGGTCATCGAGAATATCATCAACATGCAATTGGATGGCCACCTAGAATACAACAACATCTTGGACCCGTCCCAGTCCTGATGCAGACGAAACCACAGCACCGAGACAGCCCTCATCGCCACCACAGACGACATCAGGCGCCAACTAGACAACGGCAAAACATCAGCCCTAATCCTCCTGGACCAGTCAGCCGCCTTCGACACGGTCCGCCATCACACTCTAAAGACACGCCTCCAAGAAGCCGGAATCCAAGAGAAGCCGCTTGACTGGACCACGTCCTTCCTCTCCGGCAGAACCCAGAGCGTCCGCCTCCCACCCTTCCGATCCGAAGCCACCGACATCATCTGCATTGTCCCCCAGGGCTCATCCCTCAGCCCGATACTGTTCAACGTCTACATGGCCCCCCTCGCACAAGTGGCCCGCCATCACAACCTCAGCATCATCTCCTACGCCGACAAAACCCAGCCCATACTGTCCCTCACCAAGGACCCACACATGAAGGCCATCGCCGACTGGATGAGGAGCAGCCGTCTGAAACTGAACTCGGACAAGACGGAGGTCCTCATCCTCCGACCCACCCCTCAGCCTGGGACGACTCCTGGTGGCTGACCACACTGGGAACAGCACCAACACCCACCGACCATGCACACAACCTAGGATTCACCTCGACTCTTCCCTCTCCATGTCTAAGCAGGTCAACAGCGTCTCCTCCTCCTGCTACAACACCCTCTGCACGCTCCGTAGGATCTACAAGTGGATCCCGACCGAAACAAGAAGAACGGTGACACAGGCCCTCGTCAGCAGCAGACTGGACTACGGCAACGCACTCTACGCAGGAATCCCAGCCAAACACCTACGATGACTACAACGCATCCAAAACGCCTCGGCCCGACTGATCGTCAACGTCCCCCGCCACAGCCCCATCACCCCCCACCTGAGAGACGTGCACTGGCTCCCCATCGACAAGAGGGTCACCTTCAAGCTCCTCACCCACGCTCACAAATCACTCCACAACGCCGGACCAGCCTACCTGAACCGCAGACTCAGCTTCTACACCCCCACCCGCCAGCTCCGCTATGCCAGCCTCGCCCTCGCCGCTGTCCCCCGCGTCCAACGAACGACCTCTGGCGGCAGATCCTTCTCCTACCTCGCCGCCAAGACCTGGAACACCCTCCATACCCACCTACCGCAGACCCAAGACCTACTCGCCTTCAGAAGACTCCTCAAGACCTGGCTCTTCGAGCAGTAGCGGCACCCCCCTCCCCTCAGCACCTTGAGACCCTCACGGGTAAGTAGCGCGCTTTACAAGTACTCTGATTGATTGATTATTAATGATAGGTCTTATTTAGATTGACATTTTTAGTTTTGGTCAGTGTCCTATATCACATAGTTACTTCCATTTTTAGTATTGCAGCCTCTTATATCCATTCTGTGAATTCCCAATGTTCTTGGTCATCAGAATTTTGAGTAGCCTACCACAAGGCTGTCTTGAGTTATTTAAACCTTGAAATAGTTTCTTTAGAGTCCTCCAAAATATGTGTGCTACTGTTTGTTCCTTAATGTTTGTCGTATACTTTTCACTTCGATTCAGACGTCATGTCTAACATAGCACGCCTAATCTCTGGTTCAATCTATTGAATCTATTGAACAGTACCTTATTGAAAGGATCTAACACAATAGTGTGTTTTCTGATTTCTTGTGTGTTGGATTCTAGTTTGATACCTTTGTACCTAATCCAAATAATTTAATAAATATATAGATACATTTGAAATTGCACTAATTGCATCTTTGTCAATTGGCTACCAGCGGCAAGGCCCTGAACTGCACAGAAAGAGCTAGACTAAGAATATAATATATGTAAAAGTGCCAAGCAGAGATGCAAAGAATTGATCAGCAAGAGCGGAATAAATGTCACTTATTTATAGATATAACTTATCAAAGGTGTGAGTAGCCTGAAAAGGCCTTACAGTAACATGCCTTTAAAGAAAATTGAGCATGTGTTTTCATGTGTTTTCATCAGGATGCGCTACATTTATAACGTAGCAAAAAAGATCCTATAGGGCTAAATGGATATTTTCCCCCAAACAGTACAACAGAGATGAGTTAAGTAAATTCTGTTCCTTTTAAATGAGGCCCCCTTGAGATCTGGACGGGGATGAGGCTTAAAATCTTGAACACCTCTCTGTTGTTGGATCTTGAATACCTAGTGTAAGGACTTTGTTAATAGAAGTAGGACAAACAGCCTCTGAAAGTGATTCCAGATAAGAAAAAAGTGTGAACCCATACCTGACAGGGCTTTGACACACTGCACCCCGCAGCCGAATAAGCAGCACTTCTCATGTGCCTCGCAGTCCACGTCACTGCTGCACTGCGGTGGGGGGAGATAGCTGCACTTGTTCTCTTTTTCTGGATCAACTGGGCAAAATCCTGGGTTTTCTGCAACACAAATAGAGGCATGTGGAGAATGAATTATTTTTTTGACTTTGAACATCTGCAGCAAGTCCAAGATATCTATGAAATCTTATGTGTTTCTGTGTGTGCGTGTGTGTGTGTGTATATATATATATATATATATCATCCACGGTGCAAGCAGCCGCCACACCTCGCTATGGCCCCTCCACTTTCAACAGTGGTCCGTGCTGGGCAGCGAGCCCAAATTAATTCAGGAAATCCACACCAAAGTCCTGTGCTTGGACGATATGAATCACAGACACAATCGGCGGTTTTCTTCAGAAAATTCCTTTCTGAAGAAAAACGCCGATTGTGTCCGTGATTCATATCGTCCTAGCACAGGACTTTGGTGTGGATTTCCTGAATGAATATATATATATATATATATATATATATATATATATATATATATCAGTACCAATCCCATTCTTTCACGAAAAAACGGGCCGACACATGCTCGGAGCTCTAGCAGTAGGCTTTTATTCAAAATTTCAGCGCACTCCAAATGTTCGGTGGAAACGCTTGGCAGACGCGTTTCAGCCTGTCAGCTTTCTTCAGTGCCCAGTTCCATCACATACCAGTTGTTACTACTGAAGGCGTGTTTAAATAACATGGATGGTCCACACTGATTGGTCTGTAGATGTTAACCCATCCTCTTCAGTTTTCATGGGCACTACTCCATGCCGGGATTTCTCGCATACCAACGAAACTGGATCGTACAGTAAGGATCCAGTCAACTAGCGCAGTGGCTTCCCAGTCATACCGGTAGAGATATGCAACGATATCCCGCTTCATAAAGATCCCAAACAAAGTCACATCTGCCAAAGGCTCCTTACGCAGCACACGACTGCGTCCTCCCTCCCCGTATGTCTTCTCGACTCAGGTGAGTGTCCTTTCCAATACGGGGGGAGGGGCGCTGTGTTGTATTTTCATACGATACCAAAGCTTTAGCAGGTTATCACGGAGCTCCAGACCGGGAGGGCGTGCGGTAAGCGGTTCCTGCTGTTACCGCCTATACATCAGTACCAATCCCATTCTTTCATGAAAAAACGGGCCGACACATGCTCGGAGCTCTGGCAGTAGGCTTTTATTCAAAATTTCAGAGCACTCCAAATGTTCGGTGGAAACGCTTGGCAGACGCGTTTCAGCCTGTCAGCTTTCTTCAGTGCCCAGTTCCATCACATACCAGTTGTTACTACTGAAGGCGTGTTTAAATAACATGGATGGTCCACACTGATTGGTCTGTAGATATTAACCCATCCTCTTCAGTTTTCATGGGCGCTACTCCATGCCGGGATATCTCGCATACCAACGAAACTGGATCGTACAGTGAGGATCCAGTCAACTAGCGCAGTGGCTTCCCAGTCATACCGGCAGAGCCATGCAACGATATCCCGCTTCATAAAGATCCCAAACAAAGTCACTTCTGCCAAAGACTCCTTACGCAGCACACAACTGCGTCCTCCCTCCCCGTATGTCTTCTCGACTCAGGTGAGTGTCCTTTCCAATACATATTGGAATATATATCCAATATATATATATATATGCACGTATTTCCAAAGAGGTAATGTCAACGCTGTGTCGTTTGGCAAATATCTTTTATTTGTCAGCTTAAACAAAAGTCAGACGCGTTTCGCCTGTCCAGCAGGCTTGCTCACTAACACCTTTTTTGTAAATAATTGGCCATTTTAAATTGTGCATTGCTTCCGTGTCATGTGCAAACTACAATAGTAAAGATTGAAGACATACTGGTAGTTCAATACACATTCTCACTTGGAATAGTCTGTTTTTCAAATCTTCAACAGAGGTTATTTGTTGAAAAGGCAATTCAAACTTTATCAAATGAACCCGCCCGCAATGAATGACATGCAAGGGAATAATGATGTTTCACTTTGGATTTCAGCGCATTGCGATGTGCGAGGCTGGCCAGGCGATGAGTTCCATCAATTTCAATCAACCGGTCAATTATACCTCCCTCCTTTCAAACATTCAGATGTAGACGGCATGGTGCCTACTGTTATTGTAATTGTAAACAACCTGATCATTTTTACAATTTACACTTTGCGTGCGCTTAAAACAATTGATTAATGCCCCAGTGGGCCATCAAATACTTTTCGCCTCCATGTTCCCTTACACACCTTGGGCAATATGCTCTTTACAATCGCATGACTGATCTCATCAGCGCGTGTGCACAAACCTTAATTCAGAATTGTACCAGTCAAGCCCAAGTGGGCATTGTAACCATTCCAAATTTCATATACACTCCATCATCTTTCGACTATGCCTTCTTTACTCTGGTGATCATTGTGATTATGTACATATTAAACAACAGGTAAAAATGTAATTTACATATTTAGAGCCCCGGAGAGGTGGCGGTCCCCGGGGCTGCGGGGTGCCCCCAGCTATTTTAATGTCGTCGAGCCTCGAGGGGTGGTGGTCCCCGGGGCTCAGGGGAGGCCTCAGAGGCCCCCCCATAATTAAACTTTTAAACTCGGGGTGGTGGTCCCCGGGGCTGGCCTTAGAGGACCCCCAAAATTATACTTTTAAGCCCCAGGGGGTGGCCGTCCCCAGGGCAGTGTTGGGGAGATTGGGCCCCCACACTTTATTTTTATAAACATGCTCCCTGAATTTGGAGGCTAATTATCATAGAAGCTTTGTTTTTTGTTTTTTTTATCGTCAGGATCCGGTCATCCTGCGCGGATTTTGCTGATTTAAAAAGAAAAAAAGGTTTTGGACCTTGGGAGGTCCTTGTGGGACCCCCTGAACAGGCCTAGGGGGTCAGGGTGTTTCTACAGTGCCCCCTTTTTGCGTTTTCTGCGTTTATTTTATAGGTTTCTTGTGCCTCGGTTCTACCGAGGCACAAGATGGCTGCCAACACTTCCTGATTTGGATTGTTACACACAACAAAGCTAGGGTCAGAGCTGTTTTCTACCTGCACACTATTCCACTATATATAGTCTTTTATCAGTTACTCAGAGACCTGTGCGTATAGGTCGAGGGCATGACCCATAAACACCCTCTAAATAGTGATGCAAAGCATCACAAACAAATAGAAACACACAATGACCCGCACAAGGAAAATTATACTCAAATTGTAAATATTGCTAGCAATTCTCTGAACTTCAATTGTTTTATGAATAAAAAGTTTTTCTACACAACTCTCAAGACTTGGACTTCACCTCTTTTTGGAAAGCGTTCATGATATACATTTGAAAATTACTGTTGCATTATTTTGGCAATATTTACAATTTGAGTATAATTTTCCTTGTGCGGGTCATTGTGTGTTTCTGATTTGGATTGTTGACAGCCAATTAGAATACAACTCATGCACCGCAGGGTGCGCTTAGGGTGTTCGGATCCTGACCGGCCATAGATATATATGTACTTTTAAATGTCATTTTCTCAGGAACTACTGAACGGATTTACACCATTTGAGCAAAAGGCACATGTCTGAACTAAGGACTACCTCTTTACCAAATTTGGTGTAATTCAGTTCAGCAGTTCGGCCTGTAGCTGCGTTGAAAGGTTCCTATGGAAAATTGCATGGGGAAAACACGTTTTGGGACCCCCTTTTTTCTCGGCCCCCGCTTGACGAATCACCCTGAGACTTTCAGGATAGGAGCGGACCGGAGCTGGCCATTAGTTTTGAAAATTTTGCTGGATAAAAATCCTTACGGTTTGGATCTCATACTTTCATACTCTTGTGACTCTACATGAGTCCTTGGTCTTCCAATTCTATAAATATTACCTAAAGGTGGGGTCCAAATCCCAATCTGTAAATAACACCTCGGGTGTTAGGCGGTTCTTAACCAAATAGCATCATCCTCCATTATATTACTATTGTTAATTACACTATACCCACAGTATATGTCTTGTTCCTCATGAGGTGCGAAAATTAAACCACCACTACCCTCTATAATTTGCTAATAGGGAAAGCTGTAGTAAGCCCTTGCATTTCGGGAAAGCTGTAGTAAGCTCTTGGTTCTAGGAACAGCTGTAGTAAGCCCCTGGAGCTGGTGCAAGTAAGCTCTTGGATCTAGGGGGAGATTGTCGTAAACTCTTTGATGTAGGGTGAGCCATAGTAAGCTCTTGGATCTTGGGAGGGTTGTAGTAAGCTCTTGGATCTAGGGAGAGCTTTAGTAAGCCTTTGGATCTGGTGCGAGCTATAATAAGCTCTTGGATCTAGAGAGAGCTGTAGTGAGCCTTTGTATCGCCAGACAGCTGTTGTATGCTCTTCAATCTAGGGAGTGCTGAAGTAAACCTTTGTATCTCAGGAGAGCTGTAGTAAACCCTTGGATCTCAGAACAGCATATCTCATGGGGCAGTACCAAGTCAATGTCCGGAGGTTGTGTAACACCGAAGGAACACTTTGTCCATCGCACTGGAACTGGATTCCCCTGATTAGATTGTCTTCAAAATGCTATAAATATAAACAAAAAGATAGTAGGAAGAGACAGCACTACTGCCTTAGGGATGCTTTGTTCTCATGTAATCCTGTTATGGTTGCTAAGCAGACCAAGGACATAATATCCAGACCCTTTCTCTCTTGTGGATGTTGGAGTTACTCTGAAGATCCTGAATAGGAGCTCACTATAGTCATGACAGCCAGGAAATTAGACTCCACTCAGTCCCATGAGCTGCAAGTGGGTTAACATTCTTCAAATCCTGTGCCTGACCTGGGACTTCAGCTTTGATCTCGAAATTCAAGCACACTATTTCTGATCCCTTATCATGAAACAGCTCTTTCCCAAGGTCAAGCTTTAGAAAATGTTCGAATGGGTAATTCATTTAGCAAACCCCAACATGACTCCAACCTTACAAAATGTTGACCAAAACACACCTGAAGGATTGGTGCACCTTATCCCACACTGGGAACAGCACTTCTTTCTGCCTGGACAATCACGGTCATCTTCGCACTGCTGCGCAGGCAGTTGGAGCCCACACAGGGCTGGTGGTGGTGGGCATATTCCTGTTTTCACTGTAACTGAAAAAAAGTATGTTTTTTAATTTACATTATTATTTTTCAGGCACACTTCCAAAATATGATTGGCAGCTGGGAAGAGCAGAATGTTATTAATCCATCACAATTGATGAACAAGTCAAGTAAATAAAGTGCCTTTCAAAATACACAAGTATTTAAACAATTCATAATGGTTTGAGAGGTAACAAAAACAGAAGTGTGCAATTGATTATGAAAGGAGCAGGTTACAACATATTATGTGTAAGCAATTGGTTTATTAGTTGAGAGGAGTGGAATCCCCACTCAAATAATAAACAGAATCCTTGTCAGGGTGAACCACAAGTGTATCTAAATATAGCTGTGCTTAATCATCTGTTAGTCTGGCACAAAAGCATTTAGAATTAATTTAGAGGCAATGTATAAAGTACTGTTTTTATCACTTTAACAGTAATATAATGAAAACACACTAGAACAATCCCAAACCAATGAAAGAATAGGATAAAATGTAATAAATAAAATGTAACCAAAACAACAAAAATCCAATTAATACACCTGGAAATATGTGTTTTTAAAATTGTTGGTAAAAATAGCCCAGAGATGCACAAAGAGTCACACACGGTTATCTGACTATGCTGGACCAGGGGAAAGTCATAAGTTCTTTCCAGCCGCAATGAAGAAGGGGCGGAAGGATGGACCAGGTTCATCCATCTGAAGAGTTACCTTCTCAAGTCCTCATGAGCAGCTGGTGTTCACATGGGGGGCACAAAGAGGTCATTGTCAGCATGAGAAGCAAGTTGGGTGTCACAGACAGTTGCTGGTTTGGCGTGAAGAGCCGGTAGTAGCGAGAGCTTCATGTTAGTGGTCATAGCGGGCTGATGCTGTCAGCATGAAGAGCAAGTCTCACTGCAACTTTGCATTGGCGGTCATCGCAGGTGATCGCAGTCGGCACGAAGTGCACGTTTTGCTGGAGGTTCGTGCTGTTGGCCGTCATGGATGGTTGTTGTTCAGCAGCAACTTGTTTGCAAGGAGTTGGGAACCTCTGTATCTTAAACCTTTCGTCAGGAGGACTACACTCTGACGCCAACCAAGGTTTTAGGACCTGAGGGGCACCTCTTGGGAATCGGGACTCACTCAGGCAGAGGCCAGCAGCTGGGCTCAGGCAGGTCCTGCTAAGTCCAATTATTGCTGGTTAGCTGGGCAGCTGCAGGGCAGGCCTCTGGAAGGTTGGTGTGTCTCTGTAGCTCAAACGGGAGGTCAGACAACTGACACTTGTAGTCACGTCTTGGGGGCATGAGTTCAAGGCAAGAAGATCCAATTTTCTTTCTGATTTGCAATTTACACCACACTATTATAATTTGTGCGCATCAAGTTGAATCCACAGTGTATTCAACTCGATAGCCACACTACATTAACTATAACTCGCCACTCTACTATGCTATGTGTCCTCACAAAAGAGTTGATTTGTGATGTCATTAGTGTTCTTGGAAAAACTATTATTTTACATGGTATAAGGGAAATAATATAAAACGGTGTAGTAGTGCATGGAGTAGGAACAAGTTATGTAGTGTCGCTACCGAGTAAAAGACACTGTGAATAGTGGTGGGCAAATTATAATCATTTCAATGTTTTGCGTAAATTATAACTTAAATGAATAAGTATAATTTATGAACTTTAATTTTTGTGTTCTTAACCTTTTTTTGTAGATAAAGAATATATCAGGCTATATTATTTTAAAGGTGGTGGATACGTTATAAATTTAAGGTATAACTATGACTGAAGAATTTCTACATGTTTGTGTATTTTAAGTGTGGAATGTATGGAAAGAATACATAAGGTTTTCCTGAATATAATAATGGTGTAACCTTTCATTTTTTTTATTGAGTTTCAATGTTTTTTTATTTTTAATAAAACTTGGTTTTAAATGGTAGAGTTTGCTATCAACTGATTGAGCGTAATTAAGTGGAGTGTAGCACAGTAGAGTGGAGAAGATTGTTTGCTGTAAAGTGTACTGTTGTAGAGTATAGTGTCATAGATTGGAGTAGAGTGGAGTAGAGTTGAATGTGGTACAGTGGAATAGCGCACATGCACGTGCACTTGCATAGAGTGGAGTGTTGTACAGTGGAATGGGGTAGAGTGGAGTGGTGTAGAGTAGAGTGGAGTACCGCAGTGTAGAGTAGAGTGGACTGGAGAAGAGTCAATTGGCATAGCAAAAGGTGGAGTAAAGTGTTATATAGTGTAGTGGAATGTTGTATAGAACAGTGGTGTGAAGTGCACTAGAGTGGATAGGTGTAGTGTTGAGTTGAAAAAATTCTTAGAAATTGGAGCGGGTTCTTCTACAGTACAGTGAAGTGTTGTCCTGTAGATTGTTGGGATGTTTCGCACATGTGGAGTAGAATATTCTCTACAGGAGTGGCAGGACATAGAGTGGAGTAGAGGGATGTACAGTGTCGTGGAAGAGCATGTAGTAGAGTACAGTGTTGTATAGTAGCACAGAGTGTATTAGTGTCTTGTATAGAGTGGAGGTGCATAGAGTCGAGTGTAGTGGGATGGTGTAGAGAGGAGTGTTAAACATTGCTATACAGTAGGATAAAGTGTTGATCACTGGAGTAAAGTGTAGTCTAGTCCAGTGGAGCATAGTGGCATACAGTTGAGTAGCATTTTCTAGTGTACAGTGGCTTGGAATCAAGTAGAATGGACTAGCGTACTATACAGTGGAGTAAAGTGTTGTCAAGTGGTGTGGTGTGTGTAACAGAGGACTGGGCTGCTGTGCTGTAGAGTGTCAGAAGGTGTTGTAGAGTGGAGTACAGTAACATGCACAGAGTGGATTAAAGTATTGCACAGTGAAGTGGCTTGGAGTACAGTAGATTGCAATACAGTATAGTAGAGGGGGATAGGCTGTCGTACAGTTGAGTTACACAGAGTAGTGTACAATGGAGTGCTGTAAGTAGAGTAGTGAAGTACAGTGGAGTGGTGTCTGGTAGAGTATATTAACTCTAGGGTGGTATAGCGGGAGATACATAGAGTGTTGTAGAGTAGAATATAGTGTTGTACAGTGACATTGAAGTAATTTGTTGCACAGTGTAGTGCTATTCAGTGGAGTCTAGTGAAGTACACTGGAGGGGAATAGATAGTTGTTGATGGAGAATATTGTAGTGGAGTAAAGCATAGTGGAGTGGCATGGAGAGAAGTTGGGTAGAGAGGAGTGGGGTAGAATGAATTAGCATACAGTGGAGTGATGTAGAGTGTTGTAGCATACAGTGCAATAGCGTACAGTGGAGTGGAGTGGCGTACAGTGGAGTGGCATAGAGTAGAATACCATACACTGGAGTGCCATAGAGTAGATTGCTGTAGATTGGAATAGTGTACTGTAAAGTGGCATAGACTGGAGTGGGGCACAGTGGTGTTGCATACTCTAGAATAACATTAAGGAGAGTGACATACACGGGAGTGGCTACAGTGAAGTTGCACAGAGTTGATTGGCATAGAGAGGAGTGGGGTAGTGTGGAGTGGCATACAGTGGAATGGAGTAGAGGGGAGTGGTGTAGAGTGGAGTGGCATACAGTGGAATACCTTAAACTACAGTGTGAGTAGGAACTCACCGAGGTAGCCCCTTGGACAAACCATTCCGTTGTCCACCGAAGGATTGAGTCTGTCGGGCCGGCATCAGGAGTTCCAATCCTGGTTCTGAAACTCCATGCCGTCTTTCCGTGTCTCCGCAAAGAGCTGAAAGCCCAGACCCGGAAGGGGTTGGAACTAACCCAGGAAGTAGATTCAATCCTCCAATGAAAGGCGGAGAGCGCGAGGAGGAAGGCGGGCAGGTCTGGAGTGTGGAATCGGACGAGAGGACGCCAGAAGAAGAAGCGGAGAACACTCAGCGGCAACAGACCAGCGTGACGGAGCCCCAGAAAGAGGACGGCGCAGAAGAGGAACCGGACGAGTCGTGGTGCGAGGACTGGTGGAGTCCCCCGGAGGATGCTGGAGAGCGGCCGTGACTCTGAAGAGTTACGGCAGGGCCGGTGAGTGGGGTGTTACAGGAGTCGGAGGGTGGAATACGGGGAGGTGGTAACCGGAGGGCACGGGACAGATAAAGTGTAACTTGTAGAGCATGCTGTGCAGTTTTTGCCGCATTTAATCCTGACATACTGGTACCTATCACCTGCCCTTGGCCGCATTTAGTCCTAACGTACTCGTATCTATTACCTGCTCTCAGTTAGTGATTCCTGTGTCCTAACCTACCGTATGAAATTCTGACTGGGTCAGAATACTCGGTTACGCATCCAAATAGGGTGTGTTGATCGATGCCCTTTTTGTTTTCTACTTTCACAGTTTTGTGCTACTATACCCTTTTGTTTATTGAATCACTGAACCCAAGACGACCCAGAAACGAGCACTGATTGGTGTGGTGATGGTGTATACCCCTTAGGGCACGTAGAATCAGTGTTCTGACGGCCCCTTTCTTTTTACCTCTTTTATGAGCCTCCGGGGAAATCCTGCAGACTCCGATGAAGAGGAGCTTGGAGCGACAGCCCTAACAGCCCTACTTCAACAGGAAGAAGCGCCAGAAGAAGCATACAGTGACTCACGGACCTTTGTTTCCGCTGAACTTAAACCCATTATCAATAAACAACCTATTCGTAACTATCTTCAGCCTCCACGCCTGTTTATCCGACCTGCGCTCCCACATACAGTAGCATACGCTCAAATAGCATACAGTGGAGTAGTGTTGAGTGGAGTGGCGTACAGTGAAGTGGCGTACAGTAGAGTGTCATAGATTGAAATAGTGTACAGTAGAGTAGTGTAGAATTCAGTGTGGTATAGTGGAGTAGCATACAGTGGAATCATGCATTGTGGAGTGGCATACAGTGAAGTCCAGTACGGTGGAATGGCATGTGTTGAATAGAGTTAAGTGGTGGAAAGTGTGGTTGCATACAGTGGAACAGCGTAGGGTGGAGTTGGGTACAGCCGAGTGGCATAAAGTGGAGTAGTGTATAGTTGGTTGGCTTAGAGTGGAATAACGTAGAGTGAAGTAGACTGGACTGGCATAAGATAGAAAAGCATGCAGTAGAGTGGAGTAGTGTAGAGTGTAGTGTGGTAAAGTTTAAGAGCATACAGTGGAGTAGCATAGAGTGCATTGTAGTGGAGTAGAGTGGCGTTAAATGGAGGGAGGTACTGTGTAGTAGCATAAAGCACAACAGCATAGAATTGAGTGACATAGAGTGCAGTGGTATAGAGTGGAATAGTATACAGTGGAGTGTCATACAGTGGAGGGTCAAAGAGTATAGTGGTGTAGAGTGGAATAGCATACAGTGGAGTGGCATACAGTGAAGGAGTTTAGAGTGGAGTTGCATATTGTTGAACAGTGTAGAGCATTGTGGAAAGAGTAGTTGCTTACAGTAGAATAGTGCAGAGTAGGGTAGTGTAGAGTGGACTAGCGTGGAGTGCAGTGGCACAGAATGGAGGGGCATTGAGTGTAGTGCCATAGAGTAGAGTGACATAGTGTGCAATGACATAGAGTGGAGTGAATTAAAGTAGAGTGGTGTGGAGTGTAGTGGTGTTTTGTAGAGGGGCGTACAGTGGAATACTGTAGATTTGAGTGGCATAGTCTGAAAAGGCATACAGTGGTGTGGCATAGAGTGGAATAGCATAGAGTGGAGTGTTGCGCAGTGAAGGTGCATGCAGTGTAATAGTGTAGAGTCGAATGGCATGCAGTCAATTAATCAATCAGGGTTGGTAAAGTGCAACAACTGACCGGCAAGGATCTCTAGGTGCTGTGGGGGAGGGGGCTTCTCGTTTGATTGCTTGGGTCATCCAAAGAGCCAAGTCTTGAGGTCCTTCCTGAACTTGAGCAATGTGGGGGCGTGCCAAAGGTGGAGGTCATTTCAGGCCTTGCTGCGAGGTAGAAGGACTCTCCTCCTGTTTTGTAGATGGGTAGAACGGTGGCTAGAGAGAGGTCAGATGATTGAAGGTGTCTTGTGGGTGCGAAGAAGTAGAGGTGGTTGTTTAGGTATGTTTGTCTGGTGTTGTGGATGGCCTTGTATGCGTGAGTGAGGAGTTTGAAGGTTATTCTTCTTTCCACAGGTAGCCAGTGGAGATCACAGAGGTATTGGGTAATGTGGCTGTGATGGGGGATGTCTAGGATCAGTCTGGCTGCGGCGTTCTGGATGGTCTGGAGTTTGAGATGTAGTTTTTTGCTGATTCTGGCATAAAGAGACCTGCTGTAGTCCAGTCTGCTACTGATGAGAGCAGAGGGTGTTGAAGCAGGCCAAGGATACAGGGTTGATCTTGAGAATTATTGTGAGCAATGAGTCCAGTGTGATGCTAGCATTTCATGTGTGACCCCGGTCGAGGAGGGAGCAGATGTCATATGTGGCAACGAGTAGGGTTGTCTCGGTGTTGTGGCTGCTGCGGAATCCGGATAGGGAGATGTCCAGGATGTTGTTAGCTTTCATGAAGTTTACTGTGAATGGAAGCAGGGAGATGGGCTTGAGGTTTTTGAGGTCTGTCGGGTCTGTGGAGGGTTTTGTTGACTCTGGCATGTTTCCAGTCGTTGGGAAATGTGACGGTTTCAAGGGAGCAGTTGATTGTCAAGCGTATTGTGAAAGACGTGGGGTGGGCAGGGGTCTGAGGTTGCTCCAGAGTGGATGCTCTTCATGGTCTCCAAGGTGTCTTTTGTTGTGAGTGTTGTCCAAGTGAGAAGCTCTGTTGGGTAGCGTCGCTAGGAGGGGGAGCTGGAGTGGTGCGGAGGTCTTGGTTATCGAAGTTGTCATTGATCATCTTAACCTTGAGGTGAAAACAAGTTGCATAGTCTGTGGCGGAGGACTTGGGAAGGTGTGGCGTAGTTTGCTTTGCTGCATGGTTGGCAAATTCATTGCTGATGGGATTTCTTCTTTGTGGATTTGGTGAGTTGGTGGTGTGCTGTGGTGGCTGCTCTGTAGACGGTGCATGTTTCTGTGGTTTTGTTGTTCCTTCATGTCTTTTTTAGTCAACAGCAGGAGCGTTTTGGATTCTTGGAGTGCAGGGGTGAATCAGCTTGCTTTCTTGATATGTTGTCCTGCGGCTTTCTTGAGGGGGCGAATGTGTCAGTGCAGTTTGAGCTCCTTTCTGTAATCCTCAAAGGTTGCTATTCACTACAGTATATTCAAATGGGGTCCATGTCCCAGAATCATGTTTCCCTCGGGACGCCCCTAAGGGGCCTGATTGTGCTCACTCTGCCCTCATGATTATGTTTTCAATTCTTTTTCAGGACAAAGGGACCAAATCCATAAGCCTCGTATAAGCTGCCAAAACACAATGTTCAAGTTGTCAACAACGAATCAGGATTCACTAATCTGCTTCAAATTGGATACTTTGAGCATATCTGCTCACCAACTATCCAGATATCTATACTATATGAACTTTAATTTCTCAAACACTACTGAACGGATTTTAACCAATCACAAAAAGCATTCTTTCTGGACCAAGATCTAGCTTTCTGCCAAATATGGTGTCATTCTGTATTTTTCAACCCCCCCTTAACAGATCTCCCTGTACCTGTCCATTTACTAACTCAGCAAAAAAGTAGAGATTTGTTAAATTACGCAAAACTTATTGGCAACCCTATAAAATATTTTATTCAAAATTAAGTTGAATGCAGAGGCATTTTTTTACCATGGGGTGATCTCCACCATGGCGGCTAAACCGGGATCGGAACTGGATGATGATTTTTATGCTCAATATGATACTCCATGACCTGACGCTTTAACTTACTTCAAAATAATAAGGTTGCTGGCGTTGAAGGATGGGAAGACTGGGATCAATCTGTTTTTCTGGGATTTCCAAACAAAAGGCATGCGATTTTTGACTTTGAAGGTCAATTTCCATAAATGCCGAAAGTTAATTCTACTTTAGCAGGTAATGCATCTTCCTCTTCATTGGATTCAGAAAAAGCAAACCTACCACGGTTATTCATTCCCTCAGACTGCCTCAATGGATCGGGAGAATCAACATCCCTTTTGTGGCTGAGACCAGAGCTGGGGGTCTGCGATGTCTGGAAAAACCCGGCGACAAAGTTAGGTGTAAAATAAAAAGCAACAGACTATGAAAACCTGACTACTGTATATCTGCTCCAGTAGGAGCCAGAACTTAACTATTTCACGAGGTTTGACTCTCGAGCATCCCAGACAAATGAATTCTAAATGTGGTTAAAATTGTTATTCTATTGAGCTACATCATCCTCACTGGAGTCACTATTCAGAACAAAAGACATGGTTTGAGGCCAATCACTTCTGAATGGAATTGATTTATTGATGTAAAACAAGTCACAGTTCCAGTCCCTAAAAAACAAAGAAAACAGGGGCATATTTACTAGCCCCTATCAGCACAGGAACGTCTCTTTTTTGATATTCCTGTGGCAATAAGGGCCTCGACTGATTTACAAGGCGGCCTTAAGCCACTTACCGTGGTTTAACACCGCTTTGTAAAAAAGGCACTCTTTCACGCTATACCCAGAGTGAAAGGGACAGCTAATGAGTTGTGCATTGGGCGTTCCACCACAACACCCTTGACGTTGTCCCATATTTCCAAGATATGGAGCAGCACCAAAGATAAGACCAGGAAATACTTGACCTTAAACAGGCGATACGATGAGAAATGTTTCATTTCTCCTCATATTTTGTTCTTTCCATTTTTGCTGCATTTAGTTCATGTTCCCACTCAGGCTGCATAGGAAACCTTAAAGAAATCCTCCTAGTCACTATCCATGCTATATTCTCTAACAGACCCTCATCTAAGCCAAAACCAAGCACTGGATCAGGGTGATTACCGCCAGAGAGTTGCCTTGCTGAATCGTGTTGGGTGAAACATTAGTAAATCTGGCCCTGATTAACTAACTTGGTGGGACCCTCTATTTATAGTATTACAGAATCACACATAACTCAAGAATAGAATGATGACAGCATTTTGTGAAAGCAATACTTCATTGGAGTTGCTGAGGGGCAGCAAATGCACAGGCACTGGGCCCCTCTTAAATTGCTACACGATTACATACAAATATATGAAATAGATCAAAATATCGCTAAACAAATCAATGTATTTAAGTTGGGGCTGTATGTTTCAGTCTGCCTGCTCTGCCTCGTTCTGAAGCAGGAGACAGAAGCCAGGAAGTAAATCAACCTTCTACAATGTGACGCAGGTCACAGGGCTTTCGGTTGTAAAGCTCTTCATTGCCATTGTGGTCTGTGGTGGTTTGCAACCTGTAGGCCTGTGACGTGATCAGTGTCACGGTTTTGGGCATCAGAGACTTCATCCCTGCGCGATTTCAGACATCTGTCATTCACACGCAAAAGATCCACCCTTTAGGCATACGTGGGAGTGGATGCAAGCAAGTCTGATTTGGTACCTAGTTCTCAGTAATGGTAAGTGTTAGACTACTAATCTCTGGTGTTATGTATATTGTGCTTAGGCCCCCACCGCGCTAACCTCCCCCACTGTGCCACCCCAGGCCCTGGCTGCATGTCTCTGGCCCCATTAGAATTGGAGCTGTAGCATTTATTTCCATGTGAAATGGGTCCAAAAGATGAGCAGGCCAGCCAGGGTTCCTTTTCCATTGTGAAGTTGATCCAAATATCAGAGTTAACAGCAAAGTGAAAACTATGTGTTTACAGTGGACAGTTCTCTGATGTATGATGGTTTCCAACAAGTTAGATAAGAGGTCCTCATGGCTTTCGTTATTTGTTCATGACCAGCATTTCAAATATGTTTGTACTATGTTGGCCCTACTAAGATCCAGAGGAGGCGATTTGGGAGTAAAAGCCAGAGAGTGATCCTAAACCACTATATCTCAATCGTGGAGGAAGAAGTACAAGAAATAATAGTGGGAATGAGGACCGCCATTGAGCAATATTTTGATGCTTGTGGCTTTCTAACTCTCCACCCACTTTTGAAGGGAGCAGGCTAGTGTGGTGAAATGGCTTAGTGCAATCTTAAAATGACTTTAGAATTGTCGAGCATAATAAATCTATTAAACAATAAGGATTGTTTAAAACACTGGTTGTGTATTTTGGGACATTTTTTAGTCCAGATCTGCTACCAGGTCACTAACATTTGTACCATGCTCAAGCTGAAAACTTGGAAGACGCAAGGCATGAGCTTAGTGTCATGCCTTTCACCATTAGGGTTGTACTACGCCAACAGTAGTGCTGGCCTCAACCTCACCCCTACGTTTCCGCACAGCTCGGAATTCCATCTAAAAGAAACCATGGCCTCTTATTTACAGAACAGATTCCAGTGTCCCCACAGTTGAGCAGACAAGGCAATCCCTGGCAAGAGCTGACAAACACACCCAACCCCTTCCTTGCAGGAATGGCTGCAAGGCTTGGGAACAAAATGTGGCATAACAGGGTAGAACGCTACACCATGCATAAGGTGCTCTGAGCTCATGTATACTTGTGTACTGTGGACGACCATTTCCACACCTTTAGGACTTTTCCACATTACTGTGTCCTCCTGTCCAGTGTCCTCATGTAATTATCCCAAAACACATCATATTTGCCCTATTGATCCTGTGCCCCTATTGCCTGTGCCCTCATGACAGTGTGCTCAGGTCACAGCCCTGGTCACATCATCTGTGCCCCTCTATGATTGTACCTGCACATTATCCTCTTGTCAGTGGAAAAGCCCCAAATGCTGTGCCAGGTTCTCAACATGCTTGCTTGTCTGCCATTAAAGCAGTCAGTGTGCCAGAGTATGAGATTCAAATTGGGCCTATCTTCATGCCCCTAAGTCAACCCTGATGCCAAAAACATGAATTGATTTACTAATAATGAATGATAAAAACGTTAAAGCAATGCATTCAGCGATTTAGTTCCTGTCTTATTTCACATTGTTTACTTAATCTTGCATTCCCCAAGCGATAGCTATTTAATAATGTTATTGTGTATCTGTATTTTTTTCAGTGCATCCTTTGGGCCTTGCCCAGTGTTTATGAGGGCCTTTGATTGTGAACACCGGCACTAAGGCTGAAGCCAAAGAAAGTGCATGTCAGTGGGTTGGCCTCTCTGCAGAGCATACAGAGCAATGATTATGTATTCCATTTGTAATTAAAATTCTGTGGAAAAGATTGTGAAGGGGTGCACAGATGTCAAAATATTTTCAAGGCAAAAGTGAAAGAAAATAAAGTATTTACCTTTGAAAGAATGTAGTGTATGTTTGGGGGCAGTGAATTGAGAGAAATGCGAAGAAGTTCATTCAGGGAAGAATGGGAAGAGGGTGCCGAAGAGGAAAGAGAGGTGGTTAAAGATGTGCAGATGGACAAGGAAAAGAGGATACATATCTAACATAAAGCCCCATAATCAAAGGCCAAAACTACTTCCACAGGCCTTAATGCTATTTAATTTACACTTGCAACTTCAGAATTGAAACAGTTCCAATGTTTATTATTTATAATAAATGTTTGACAAGGCCAATCATACTGACAGATTTAGGTGTATGTCAGTTGTTGTGTCATTTATCTGGAAACAATTACATCTCAGAGGAAAATCAAAATACTGGTCAGGTGGTACATTATGGGAATCACAAAAATGTATACGATATGTTTTTTTAACTTTTTTCATCCCTCTTAAAGACCTGTCTGCACATATTTCTATTTAACTGTTTGCAGCCAGCAGCTGTGGGTGTTCCTGATGCCTGGTTAGAGCATTTTTCCAAAGTTAATGCTGCATGCAGTGCATGACACTGAGTAAACATACATTTTAAAAGGTTCAGTTTGCTACGCTGTACAAGTCACACATTGCAGAAACTGTTAAACATATTAATGCAGTAAGATATGGGGCAGTTTTTAATGTGTTTAAAATTTAAAGACTATGCGTTCCCACTGCTTTATATGCATTGCTTTATCAATACATAAATTTGCTGTAAAATGCACCATTTGCCAATATTTTTTTCATTTTTTATTTTTTTGGGGAGAGGGACCCACCCTGGATCCGAGGTTTGTCCATTAAACTTGTTTCTGTCACTCGCTATATGAAAGTCATGCCCAATGGTATGCCTCACCACTTTTAAATATCACCAGCCTCCCCTGATCAACGCATCTCTCCTCTAGCATGAATTAACCTTGCACATCAAATTTGGAACCGTTGCACTCAGAATGTGCGCTTCTCTCAATGGAACTGATGCTTTGCTGCAGTTGCGTGAAGAAATCCGGCGCAACACCCCAGCTGCGTAGGGACCATTAACGCATCTCGTGCTTCGAAAAGGATTGAAGTAATTTTGCTCAGTGGGCCCTGCGTGGGTCCTATCTGCACTCTATCCCAGGCAGCATGAACTCTCGACTTTGACGCAGTGCGAGGTGACGAATTAACTATTTGAGCACTATTTGCTTCTAAGCGTTATTTTTGCATATAACCTTTAAAAATTCATATCTCGACTTCTACTCATTGGATTTTAGTTTTTTTTTCTTCTTTTAGTAATAAAAGTATTTTCTATTTTTCTAACCTGATGTTGAGTCTTTTTGTGGTGTTTTTATGTTGAACCTTTTTGTGGTGTTTTCACTGTGTTACTGTGTGCACAAATACTTTACACATTGCCTCCTAAGTTAAGACTGTGCACTCTGTGCTAAGTTTCCACTGGATGAACACAAGTTGATTTTTACTGTGTATCCAACTTACCCTGACTAGAACTGTGGTTCCTGCTCGGACAGGGTGGATACACTGCCAACCAGAAGACCAGGGGCAGATTCAAGCCCCTTACGTCACTTTTACTCTGCTGTTGCGTCACTTTTGTGATGCAATGGCGACCTACAAAATACGGCAAATTTACTACATGACGCATGTAGGGAGATGCATCATGTTGTAAAGCTCTGAGTGACATTAAACCTGTGTCAGGTATAATGTATGCAGAGTAGGCACCCCCACGCAGGAAAGCCTTGTATAAGTGATGCAGTGAAATCTACAAGATTTCACGGTGTGACTTTTAGGACGCCACTGTGTCAAAACCTTACGCCTGCTTGAAGCAGGCGTAAGGAGTGAGGCAGTGTATTGGAAATAGGCCACAACACGCTTTGCTTGAGACACAACTCCAACAATGCATGACTTTTCCACCAACAGATGCGTCCGAATTTCGGACGCATCTGTCAATCCTTACATCGTAGTGTGCTGTATTGTAAATACGGGGCATCTATGGTGGCGTAAGGGTTTTTCACTCAGGTGCATGGAAACTGACGAATCTATACAGTGCGTCAGTTTCTTGTAAATCTGCCCAATTTCTAAAAATTGTCATAACACTGTAACTTTTACCCTGAACCAGTCTCACATTGAAGTGCGAAGTATCCTCACCTGTCTCTGTGCACGCCATACTGCAATTTCCATGGCAACAGCACCGCTGTGTCCCTGGGCACTGTTTGTCACTGCTGCATTCTGCAGGAGCAGGAGGAGAAAACAGACAGCTGGACCCGTTGAAGGCTGGACAGAATCCAGGTTTATCTGAAACGGAATTCATCAGAATGGAATTAGATTCTGCTATTGCTGCTTTTTTCAGTTAATAATAAAGGATTGGAAAACAGATATGTAGATATAGAAACATGTGATTCCACCTTTTTTTCTTATTAAAATTGCAACTATTAGCCAATTTTAATTTGAAATCTAAGGTAAACCTGTATCATTCTCTTCAAATCTTGTCTTACACTATGCAAGAGTTATTTCACCCCATTCACCTCTGTTCAGCGGTTTGCTGTTTCCTATTCAAGACCCATTATTCTCTTCTTTTTGGCTATACTAGTGGTACTATGTTGAAGTGCTACAGCTCCCAATATTTCCCAACTTTTAACACTTTAACAATTATTTGTAGGGCAGCATTTGCACTACAGATATCAGAATGCATGCACTGTACAGAATCCATGCAGCGAGAGAACCCTTCCCCCATTGGCCAATGAAGCACGTTAGCCCTTTTGGGATAATCCACACTATCAGTACTGGGGAGCTGTTAGATTCTACACTCCTGCTCTTGAACTCCTGGTAGAGACTTACAAACCAGAACATGAGATGTTACCAACCAACCATGGTTGTATTTGTAAGCTCCCAAACTGGAATAGAGCAAACAACTCAGGTGTCCTTCAGCCAAATGAAGGACGAAGATATTGTGTTCTGTCTGCCGAAGTTATCTTCACCTCAACTCATTCCTTGGGCATGAAAGCCTTGGTTACCTGTGTTAATATAGCAGGTGATCAGGCAGATGTGTAAAAAGATGTCTCAGCTCTCCATGGTAACAGGACTCAGGTGCAAAAATTAAGAAGCATATGTACAAGGAAGTGGCGGAGTGAGGCGTTAGACGTCATGGCTTAACCCCTCACTCCGCCACTTCAGAAACTCAAGGCTGCACCATATTTACAAGGATATGGTGCAGCCTTGCGTTTCCCCCTGCGCTGATGTTACACTTATCAGCCTAGCTCCAGCGCAGGCACCCGTGCACCATAGTGCAAGGGTGTCTGCGTGCAGGGTACAGATAGCTTCTGTAAGGAAGGTCACCCTACCTGTACAGAAACAATCTTTAAATTCCATTTTTTCACTTCTATGTGTGCTGCTTAATGCAGCACACATGGAAGTCACAAAAGGACTTTTTTTTTTTAAAGATTGTTTATGCGCAGGAAAGGGGACCTTCCTGTACATAAACAATCCAAGCCTTATTGCGTTTTACCATGTGTGTTGCATAAGGTAGCACACACGGACAAAGCAAAAACGAGGAGAAATAAAGCATGTCTCCTCATTTCGCCAAGCTAAGACCAGGTTTTCCCTGGTCTTTTTCGGCACTGCCTCCTATTTACACCTCCCTTGTAAATATGGGGCAGCGTCAGAATCAATGGGTGTTGCGGTGGAACATACCACCCACTGCCCACCCCTTTAATGCTAAGCATAGCATGAAACGGGGCGTTATTTACAAGGCAGCGTTAAGCCGCGTTAAGTGGCTTTACGCTGCCTTGTAAAAAAGGGGAGGCGCTTATCACCACCACAACGTCACTAAAAGGGACGTTGTGATGACAATAGGGGCTTGTACATATGCCCCTAAGTCTTATAAAGCAGTTCCCCCCAACTTCGAAGATAAGGCAAGATGGAGAAAATACATATCAAACAATCTACGATAAATGATGCACTTCATTCAAAAGTTGAGTGTCAACTCATCAACCATTGAGGCATATTAACAACGGAGCGACGGAGAGCGGCGTCAGCCTTCCTGGCTTAACGCTGCACTCTTCGGAAAGACAAGATTGCCCCTTATTTACAACAATATGGTTCAGCCCTGTGTTTCCCCCTGCTCTGACACTAAACACAGCAGCCTGGCGCCACTGCAGGCACCGTTGCACCATAGTGCAAGGGCGTCTGTGTTGAGGGGAAGATTGTTTATGTGCAGGAAAGGAAGCCTTCCTGCACTGTAGGGACAGTGACCAAGACTCCATACAACCTCTGACAGTCCATAATTTATAAAAATGTAACAACAGAAAAGGACAGGTAAATACAGGGACATGCGGATAAAGTCTGCATGTTATGCCTCATTTCAGGGCCTCCCCCGTTAATGTCAAATGCCCAAGTACGGGATATTTCCGGATGTGATAACCTGAACTTTCCTCTTTGGGACTCCCGTCCTCGCAGCCTAGGGGCTCTGCAGGGCCGACTCTAGGGCGGTGCGATGGGTGCCGCCGCACCGGGCGCTGACATGGGGTGGGCCGCCAAGCAGCAGATGCCACGTTCCTTGTCCCAGCAATTTTCAAGCATCAATAAAAATGTCATGATAACTCCGGTGATTAATGTTCTTGCTGGAGAGACTCCAGAGCTTTGTCTGGTAGAGGAAGTTTTGACTCATCATAGGGCAGAAGTTTAATATGCCTGCTGCAAAGAACCTGCCCCATTCAGATCACAAAGTGCATACACTATAATTAGGTCAATGGGTTATCACTTTTGTCAGACATCTCATTTTGTTACTAGCAGTTTGAAAGTTAAAATCCTATTATAGAGTAGTGAGCTATTAACTGTCTTCAATGAGCTGCATGCAAACTGCAAGGAATATATTATAGCTACATGTATTTTTGCACAGTCTTATCCTAATATTGCAAAAAGTATTAATTTGAATAAAAATGCATTCTTATTATTAAAGAATACCTCTAACAACTGTGTTACATGTTACATTCTGAATTTGCGCTTTTCCAGACAAGGGCTCTTAAACTTTACTTAAAACCAGTATGGATGACATGTGACTCCTACACCTCTAGGCCTCTGTCTTATATACCATTTCCTATACACTGATTTATACTTGTATAATCATTTCTGCAATGTTTGTGATGTAAAGCTTTAGGACACCGTAAACTGGTATAAAAGAATACAAGAGACAGTGGTTATGGAGACTTGGGGGGCATTGTCAAATGGTGGTAGCGAGGGAATCCGTGGCGAGGGGGTCATTGAGCGGGGGCCGCCAACAAACATCGTAGAACAGGGCGCCACCAGTTCCAAAGCCGGCCCAAAGGCTCGGCTCAGGATCACCCCGGCGACAGCGCGTGCTCGCGTGGGTTCCATAGCTGGCACTGCCCAGTACCTTGCAAGGGCTCCTTGCACTGCAGCTGGCAGCCATATTCACAGCACTTCTCCTCTCCCGGGCACTGCTGGTCTGTGGAGCACGCATTCGTGGGTGGGCTGTGGAAGTCAGCACACGTCGGGTAGGTGGGAGGCAGTGGGCACGATCCCTTCTTCTCTGCAGATTAAAAAGCAGAGAACATTTTTTTAGAATAGGGTGAGGGATTCAAGAGGAAAGTAATGAAGACTTAAGCAACCACAGCATGGAAACATATTTTACAAATTGCCATTTAATATTTTTAGTGTGTTGTGCAAAAATCAGTTCAGATGCAAAGAGTAGGAGAAACAGAAGTTACTTTTGGAAAATCATTCCCTAACCCTTATTTTTATTTTTATTTTGTAGATTTATATAGCGCAAACTTGGCGAGAAGGTATTGCAGTGCTTTACATGAGCACAATCTTTGAATGTCCCTCTGGATTTAAAGCACAACAGCATCACTTCAAACTTCTGTATTTTCCAGAAAAGACATTTCCAAATTTAGTTCAAATATTATTTGGTCTCTCGCTTTGATCTTACATGTAGTAATATAATGTTTTCAATAACTAACAAATTACAGTTTCTTGGAACAGTCCCTCATGCTGCTGTTGTGATAACAGACCAGTGGAGGATGGTAAGCTTAGGAGGGAGGAGCGGGACAAACACGCACACATACAAACTCACACCCATGCATTCACACACCCGCGCACATACACGCGTCCATTCACAACACTCATTACCAAATATTCAAACATACACGCACGCATCCACCAAACAATATTCTTTAAAAATATCACACTTACCTGCAGGTCTGCCTCAGAGGTCCCAGGAGGGTTTGGACTGCGGCCTTTCCTCATTGGTTGACCTAAGTTGGAAGACAGCAGTCCAACAGCCAGATTCATCATAGGAAAATCGGCTCGCAAAGGGCCAGATTCTGAGAATCTGGCCCTTTGCGAGTGCTATTTTTGCATTTGGGATTCATCATCCCAAATGCAAAAATCACAAATCTAGAACTGCATTTAAGGAATCTCAATTTGCGAATCCTTAAATGCAATTAATAAACCATTTGAAAATTGCGAATTCGCAATCTGGGGCCGCTATTAACCGCGAAGTATAACTACGTGGTAAATAGCGAAAACTTAGAAAAATGCACTTTAGTGCATTTTTCTAAGTTGTACGTTACACACACACACACACATGTCCTTTGGACATGTGTGTGCGCAACATCAGTGTACATTATCATTTCAGGGGTGCTACAGGGTGTCCTTTGGACACCCTGGCACCCTTGAAATCGCTTCCTTATTTGCGATTCGCAAATTGCGAATCGTAAATAAGGAATGACTCCCCATTCATTCCTATGGGCCTTTAGGCTCATAGGAATGAATGGGAAAGCCATTCCTTATTTGCGATTCGCAATTTGCGAATCGCAAATAAGGAAGCAGTAGAAATCACAAAAAATATTGCGATTTCTACATGAATCCCGTTTTGCGAGTCTTTAATAGCGATTCCTTAATAATCGCTATTAAGGACTCGCAAAACATGACAATGATGAATCTGGGGGCTAAACTCATCATAGTGTGGGATGGGGTCAGTGATATTGCTGACCCCACCACAACTGTGACTAAGTATCATGGATTGGCACTCGGCCCTGGACACTTCAGGGCATAAACTGGAAGCTCCCAGGTCCAAGTCAATGAGGGACTCTACCCCACGCCACCAAGAAGGAGGGCCTCAGGAACCGTTACTGAGCTGAGCAGGTCACGCCCACATTAGCTGCGACATCCTCAGCCCAGCAAGGTTCAGCTCAGGCAGCCGTGAGCCTGTACATTTAGTGCATGTTTAACTCCTGGCTGCCTGACCTGAAAACGAAGCGTGTCTGTCAGGCTGACCTTTGTTCAGCCAGATCAACACTCTTCATGAGGGGCAAAAGGTCAGGGGACGTTGCCCCTCAGCCCCTATCAATCAATCAATTTAGTTACTTGTAAAGCGCGACTACTCACCTGTAAGGGTCTCAAGGCGCTGGGGGGGGGGAAATGCTGATCCATTGAAGGCACTGTGGTTCAGTCGAAGAGCCAGGTCTTGAGGTCCTTCCTGGAGAGAGGCAGTGAGGGTGCTTGGCAGGGTGTTCAACGTCTTTGCTGTGAGGTAGGGGAAGGATCTTTCTATAGCAGTGGTCTTGCAGATACAGGGGACAGTTGTCAGGACCAGTTGGGCAGAGCGAAGGTCTCTGGTCGGTGCGTGGAATACAAGGCGGTTGTTGGGGTACACAGGTCCACCGTCATGTAGGGCTTTGTAGGCATGTGTGAGGAGCTTGAAGGAGATTCTTTAGTTGACTGTGAACCAGTGGAGTTCTTTCAGGTGACCAGTGATGTGGCTGCTGCAGGGGAAATTGAGGATACGTCTGGCTGTGCGTTCTGAATGTTCTGAAGTTGCTTGAGGAGTTTCTGGGTGATGTTGGCGTAGAGGGCGTTGTCGTAGTCGAGTCTGCTGCTGAGGAGTGCGTGGGTAATCATCTTTCTGGACTCTGCAGAGATCCACTTGAAGATCTGTTGGAGCAGGTATAGTCTATGGAATCAAGGTGATGAGACAGCACGGATCAGGCGGTTCATGGTGAGCGAGGAGTCCAGGATGATGCAGAGGTTTCGTGCATGGTCTGTGGGTTGTGGGGGCAAGATCTGTGGGCCACCAGGAGTCATATCAGGCAAAGGGAGTGGAGCATAGGATGAGGACTTTGGTCTTCTCTGAGTTGTGCTTGAGGCAGCTGTCCTTCATCCAGGTGGCGACGGCGTTCATCCCATTGTGGAAGTTGGTGACTGTGGGTTCATTAGTGAGAGAGAGTATCAACTGGGCGTTTTCTGTAATAACATGTTTTGAAACTAAAGATTAATCTAGAGAAGTATTCTATTAATTTAAGTCATCTATTAGAAGTAAGTGGCTATTTATCTGACCGCTGCCAAATAGGACATAAAATCAGTTATTTACCAGGCAATTTTCAAAATAGTACATAATCACTGGTGTTTAGCCAGCCACAACCTAAATAGGAGAGATGATGTACATTTTGACCGGAGGATGGATACACAGTGAGGGAGGGGCTGGATGTATCAATAGTAAGAATAGCGATTACCTAACTGACATTGTCTGCGAATCGCAATTAGGTAATCACTATTCCTAATGTATGAAACTCATAGAATTTCATTTAGGGAGTCCTAGTGGGCCGCAAATTGACCTACTTCATGAATATTAATAAAATCACACGGATGGCGGCCAGCATTTCTGTGATTGCTTTTAAATAAAGTGATCACTTTTTTTTAATGTCGCCCATTCCTCAGATTGAAATAAACAAGTTGGATCAGGAACACCAGGAGACCTGGTGAGGGGGGAAGACTAAGATGGGGTGAGGGGGGAAGGAGGACCTGGTGTCTCAGAGGACTAGTGAAAACAAGGTCAATGGGGCCAGCACAAAAAACACGATGCATTGGGACCAAACAAAGTTGTACTGGAACTAAGACCAGGACTACATGGGCCAGAACAACCAAGAGAAGGAGGACTAGGAACAGATAAACCAAGGCAGCAGGAAAGGGATGGCTGAGGATCAGAATTAGCATGAGGGGGTGAAAAGGCCCAGTACCCAGTCGGTGAAACATGAGACCCAAGGTACAAAGGCCTAGTTGCAGTAGTACATGGGAATGATGATCAGAAAGACCAAGAAGTACTGAGTACGCACGTTGTAAAGGTAGCTGCAGACCTAGCTAGGAGCAGGAGGACTAGGGCCAGGAGGATCACAACCATTGGAGAGCACTACACAGATCATGTGCTGGAGGGCACTAGCCAGTAGTACCAGGAAACCTGGATAAGTAAGATAGGGACTAAATATGGTCAGGTGGACCAGGAACAAAATAACCAGGAAACAGAGGACCTGAACAAGGACAACCTGGATCAGGAGAGCCAAGATCAATGGCTGCAGTACCACTAGGACTAAAAAGACAAGGAAAATATAATTCTAGTTATTGTGTCGCCCCTTGCACGGGGCAAGGGCGATGTAAAATCATAATAAATATGCCTCCTTGTTTATAACATTTGGGGATACACTCAAGCAGTTTCTACTATAATATATTATCAGACACAAGAAAACAGGAAAGGTTCACTTAGAGTTACTCTGGATGCATCGCCTGCTAAATTGTGTCCTTTAAGTGGAATGATTATCACAGTCTACAATTATTTATGTGTTTTATTACATTTTCATTCAGTTTGGTTCTTGTAGAGCAGGCCAGTAGTCCTTGTTTTATGCTCAGTATTATAGCTAATAATTTGTAAACAGCCTGATTAAGTCTTACTTCATACTGTGACCTTCTTCTGAATTACCACAGCACCTACCTATCACAGGGTCCTCACAGGGTAAAACGCAGTGCGAGTCACAGCAGCGCTCGTATCCATGGCAGTCGGTGTCGTCCTCACATGTGCTCCACCACGGTTTTTTACAAAGTGCATCCTTTTTGGGACATCCAAATGTTGTTGCTGTAACATAGTAAAATAAATCACAATATAACAAAATACTTGGCTCATTTTTATTGCCTCACTTAGTGTAGGAATAAAAGATTAGTTGTTTAAACAGAAACACTTCCAAGTAGACATGAAAAACAGATGGAGTCAAATATACACATTTCAGAGTCTTTCAGTGAGATCTCCCGAACAATTCACCCACAGGTTAATGTGGAGACAGTCACCATGCAAATACTCCTTGGATCTGTTTGGCCCTCTAGTGCTACCTGTGAGGCCTTGCATACCTCAACCTTGTTGTGATGATGGCTGAGACTGAATGTGTTGTTGGAAAAGTGTGTGGCGGTAGGATGCTCTATAGTTGCAGGCTTGGTCATGCGTGAGGTTCTAGGTGCTGCTCTTAATTGTGAAGTTTGACATTTTATGGAAGGAGTGTGAGTTGCAGAAAGGCACAATCTTCTGTGCCGTCATCCGGTGCATTAATACGACCTCCACCTGGTACTACTAGGGTAGCTGTCTATTAATTTATGTATGCAACTTATAAAGCGCGCAAGTCCAATAATACACCAGTGCACATCCAAAAAAGTCACTTTTATCCCTTGTGCCATTTAGCACTGTCTTATCACTCAATGTTCTTTATCAGAAGCGACTTCCAATAGCCATATGGTGTTGGTAATTCAATCTTTATTTCTCAATCGACAATGATCCACAGCCGACGCGCGTTTCGCCCCGTTCGGGTTTTCTCAAGGCTCTTGACTTGCGTATTGCACACAGTTCCTTTTTATATATGTCGCTGGTGTGTCCAAAAGACCGATATTACCTAGATAGCCGTGTCACTATTCTGTAGTTGTCAATCTTATTGCAACAACGAGGTGTAGTATGTAGGTCTTCCACCCAGTAACGATGTTATGGAACCATGATACGTTCCATTTATCCTTAAAATCAACAGAGGTCTATTCTAAACGCCATCCCTGCAATAAAGCGCGCAAATACCCCGGGGTGTCTCGGTGCTGCAGACTAGTCAGAGGAAGGCGGGTACGGATGGCCAGTGGTTAAAGAGCCAGGTTTTTAGTTGTTTACGAAAAGGAAATAACGCAGTAGAAGCCATCCAAGAGACCATTGAGTTCACCAAGTTTGCCTTCAGGTAGGTGGGCTAGGGCTTCCTACTGGACCAAGCCATAGGTTGGGCTAAGATAGGCAGAGGCAATATAACCAGCAGAGGCTGAGAACTCTGGGGTGGTTATGACAATTCTAGAGGTAGATAGGAGGGGGCTGCTGGCCTGTTCAGCAGATGCAGCAGCCACAGTTGGTCTTAAAATGAGAGTGAGCGGACACTTTAAGGCAACGGTGAAGGCGCTTAGACAGCCATGTTAGATAATGTTTACTATTTTCATAGAAATATGAGACCAAATTACGACTACCATCTGGTACATAGTGGTGGATGGGATGTAATAATAGCCCAGAGGACCTATCTAAGGATTGAATCGTATGATCATTCAGACTTCAGGAGCGTTGCATGAATCGGGAGCAGTAGCTTATCTATGCCAGATGCGAGGTGATCCTAACGAGGCTCTTTGTAAAAAGGAAAAGATTAAGGGGCAGATTTACTTGGTTTTGATGCAACACAACACGGCTGCCAAAGTTGCTGCACTGCATCACGTCAAACAATGGGAGAAAAACAGCAGCATATCTGCTAAGAGATCTGCTGTTTTTCTCTTCCTCAGTACCGGTGCACTTGAGATTAGAGATGATGTGGCCTAACGCCCAGAGCGGTTGTCATCAAACCTGAGGAACCTGGTTTGAGTATCGGCATGTACGCTCCACATCTTGTGACTCTGGGCAAATCACTTAATCTCTCTGGGCCTCATTTATGAGGCTGTGCGTCACTTTTACGCTGCTGGTGCGTCACTTTTTGTGACGCACCAGTGGTGTAAAAATTGCGCCTTGTTGAGCCATATTTACAAAGTGATGCATCTAGGTAGATGCGTCACTTTGTAAACCCCTGCGCCACATTATACCTACGCCAGGTATAATGTATGCAAGAGGGGCGTTTTGATGCAAGAAAGGGTCGTAGAAGTGACGCAGTAAAATCTATGAGATTTCATTGCGCCACTTCTAGGACACAAATGCGTCAATTTCTTACGCCTGCCTCACAGCAGGCGTAAGACTGACGCAGGCCCTTTCACATGGGGCTTGCCCCATGTGAAAGGATACATTGCTGGAGTTTCGTCACTTTTGTGACACACTCCAACAATGCGTCACTTTTGCGCCATACGGATACGTCAGAAATACGGACGTATCTGTACCTCCTTGCGCAATGATGCGTCATACTGTAAATATGATGCATCATTGGTGTCGCAAGGAGGGCGCAGTGAAAAGTGACGCATTGCTGTTTTCACGCAGCGATGCGTCACTTTTCATAAATGAGGTCCTCTGTGTCTAACAAAAGAATGAATATGTCCGTCTGTAATCGAGCTGGTGCTTGTGTAAAGCGCTCTGATAGTTGAGGGGTGAGCTTGCACTACAAAAAACTCCCACACCCCAAAATAAGAAAATTGACAAGAGGCAAACCACAGACTCTTGCATAACAGTTATGGGTGCGTGCGTTCCATCAAGCATAGGTTTGGTTCTGGAAGTAAACCCGTCCAGTAAAAAAGAAATATGCTTTAATAGCTTTCATACTTTGCATGTTCATTGTACAGTGCAGCACACTTACAAGGGTGGAATAATGTGGAGAATTCTAAAATTGCTGCACAGTTACTGCTGCCTCAAGAAAGTGTACCTTTTTGGCACAAAGCCCTTCCTATGACTGTTAATGGATAGGAAGGTATGTCAAAACCCATTGGTGGTTGATTGGGAATACCCATGTACCACTTATGGAACACCCCTAGATGCAAAGTAGCACAGAGTGCTAATGATACATTACTTTAGGCAGCTTTTCAATGCAAATCATGATATGTGTTGACAAGTAAATCCCATCACAGCACAAGTTGCTATCACTTTCCACTAAAATCTGGACCCATGTCTTATGTGGAAATAATGTGCAGTGAACCCTTGGTATTGAAAAGTGTAGATTATGCATTGACACTGGTTAGGCTTCACTATGTAATATCTTCTTGTGTGCCCCAAGTAGGACCGTTGGATTCCCACTAGTAAATTTAACATTATTCATTTAACTCCTGCAACACAATAAAGTTGCTGTCAATAAGAAAACATACTAGTGACACTCATCACTTGCAGGTCGAGTCCAGAGGAAACGAGTGGGAGGTAAGGTGATGGGGGTCCCGTGACCAGGCTCCGACAGACAGCTGAATTGAACCCGGCCCGTGGGGCCCGGGTTCAAAGTTGTCCTGGCTGTCCCTGCTACTGAAGGCAGGAGGTTGCTGGTTTTGCTGCTGGTGAGGAAAGGGATGAAAAATCTTGACAAACGGGCCACTGAGGCAGCAGGATGACGATGTTGTGTGAATGTCTTGAGGTGCAGTGTCGCATATAGCAGCAAACACAAATTTTAGATACTTCAACATCCTTGAGTCTGAGGGAAAACATTAGCTACTTGAAACATGCTGGAGGTCAGGACTACTTTTCCCACAATGCACTAGACCATTTAATTTCGGGAAATTATTCTGCAGGCCTGATTGCCAGTGATTCATTGGTTTCAGTAGTGTGCTTTATATATGGGCTGCAGGGGACACGTATCTCTACTCCAAGGGCATTCTGAAGATGTCGTTGGCTTGCAGAGGGGTCCACCTTTCTTTTTGAACCAGTCTATGGTCCGAGATGAGTCACAGTTGTGCAGATGCAGAGTGGTTTCCACAGGTGCAGATTATCACACCTTTGCTTTATGTAGGTCCTGATGTCACAGACTCAGGTCTCCTCATTGTCCTTGGTTGCAATTCAGGCAGATCTGAGGTTCGAGTGCCAGGGCTGCCCCTTAAATCCTAGAGGGTGTGGGTGCCAGTAGCCAATCGGCTACTAGCCCCAGTGGCTAATACGTTCCTGAGGTGACTACATTCTGGGGGTGTGCCATCCTTTCTACCCTAAACCCGCTATTCTGCTACTTTTAAAAATGACAGCACCCATCCTGAGCTGTACAGACCATGCGCCAACCGTAGGGGTGTGGCAAGCCTTTTGTGGGTGTATGCCTCCTGACTAACCGATTTTCCCACCTGCCCTGGAGCAAATGTGTCTGAGGGCAGGTGGTTGGCTGTTTCCTCCTTTGGGAAAAAGCCAGGTTGCAGAGGCAGTGAGAGCCTTAAAGCTGGCTCCTTGATGTGCCACTTCACTAGACATCCTCTCAGGGCAGGAGGTGACATCTCCCGACAAGGCAGGCTTTTGTTTCTGACTCCTTTTAGTGTCACACCTCTTGGTAGGGGGGCAGATTCCTGTCTTGGTGGCAGCAGCTGTAAACTGTCAGCCTGGGTACAGGAAAGGTGTGCAACCAGGTAGGCAACATCAGATCCGAAATGGGGAACATGTCGGATTTGATGAAACATTTTGTTTGATACCAAACATGGCACTTTTCAGTGAGACCATAATGGAGCAGGCAGCCTTGGGGGGACCTGGGTGACAGCCCATTGTTATCCTATGGTCCCCTGAACACTTAAGTATCCCTTATTAGAAAAACAGCTATTATAGTGACATAGAAACTTGTGTTTATATGTACATTTGGCACTGCTCCTGCAGTCTGTAATGTCAGGCCTGCCTTTGCTTTACTTGGTTACCAGGCACAGGGGAAGTCCAGAACACCTGAACCAGGGGCAGTCAGTGTATAATCCTAACAAAGGTTGAAGAAGCAATTAACATCAAAATACAGTACTCATAAAAAATTACAAATTACAAACAGAACAGGTAATAAATCAATAACTGAGCAACAAAGAAAGAAAAACGAGAAAAATGGAGGAAGTGAAGAGAGACCCACATACAAAAATAATTCTGAAAAAATATGACAAATGTATTACATTTTATAAACACTAAAACAATTGAGACAATGAAGCTCAATACAATGTGCTGGTACAAAAACAGTGTATATTACAGACCAGACAAGTGGCAAACGAAAAAATAAACATCACAAGGAGGAAACAACATAGAACAAAATAATGTGTCCTTCATTAACAGCGACGGCGTTTCGACCTCAGTAGAATTACACGGTCATCATGAGGACTGGGAAGTCAATTGAGCGTCCAAAATTATATTTTGAATAACAATCCAACCCTGTATTGCTTGCATGAGTTGGAATAGAGTTCCAAAATTTACATTAAAATAAAAGATGGGCGGGCGTGATGTTAGACGGTCAAGGATATATAGAACATTTCCAAGCTGGCTAAATCAATCCATATGATGTAGCAGATCATGCCAGGCAGCAGGTGAACAAATCACTGATGTGCTTCAACGCTGCAATGGGCTCCTCGTGCTCCTCTCCATAAGCGAACTGCTTCCTCGTTCTTCCTAGTCAATAATACAAAACTTGGGACTCTCCTTTACGTGGGACAGTCTGGATGGCACAAAGAGTGCTGCCGGCCCTGGTGACCGCTTTAACTCCCATGCCCTGCGTTCCACTGGTACCACTTACCAGGAACGTATAAGGGGGTAAAGTCCTTGCCAATTGGGGTTACAAATTTACATACATCATACTTCAGGGAGAGTACACTGGGGCCTGGACGGCAGCCTCTAATGCATCTTCAAAGTCATGAACAGCAGCATTGGAGAAAAATGTGTGGGGAGACGATACAAAAAGGACACTGAAGAAATATAAAATCCATATCATATAATATTGGCCTAATGTATCCAATATATATTAGCATACCGTCTTTAGAAAGCCCCCCCCCCCTTGTGAATATACTCAAATTGTGTATACATTAAGAATCAGGCCTTTTCTGAAGAAACACCATGTTGGTTTCATTTCCCCGTACCTCTTGCTCTTGCTAGGAAAACATGTGACCTGCTACTGTGTAGAGAGCGAGCCTGAAAGGTCGGACTGGGCTATGAATGGACCACTGCGCCTACGGCCTGGTCACCCCCACGCTCCTGTGCCTGCTGCCGCAGCCCCAGCCTCCCGAGGGCCGCCGAGCCCACACCAGCTTTTCCCGCCGCCCCAGCCTCCCGAGGGCCGCCGAGCCCACACCAGCTTTTCCCCCCGCCCCAGCCCGTGGCCCCGCCCCCCCGACAGCCGATTGGCTCGTGCTCCCGCCTCCCCGCAGACCCTCCCGGCCGGCTCCCTTCTTATGACGTCCCCAGAGCGACCGCGCAGCGGACGCGCGCAGGGGGAGCACCGAATGAGCGCCGAAGGTGCGCCAAAGGTAAGCCCGTCTGCGCCCGTCCGCGCCTGGCCCGCCAGCGCCAGGACCCCTGGCCCCCGCAGACCCCAGCCCACCCGCCGGACGTACGACGCCGCCACCCTCAACGCACTCAACGCCAGCCGAACCCCTGGATGCTACCGAGCCACCCCGAGACGCACCCACGGACCCTTCATCTGCCAGGCCTGCAAGTTCTCCTGCACCCGGACCTGCACTGCACCAGCACCCACCAAGCCGAACTCCAGCAGCACCCACCTGAAGTGCATCCTGCTCAACACCCGCTCCGTCCACAGACACGCCGTCGAGCTCTGGAACCTGCTCGACACCACAGCCCCAGACGTCGCCTTCCTCACGGAAACCTGGATGAACGCCTCCTCAGCGCCCGACATCGCCATCGCCATCCCGGACGGCTACAAGATCATCCGGAGAGACCGCGTCAACCAGACAGGGGGAGGCATCGCCATCATTCACAGGAACACCATCCGCATCACGACCAACACCGACGACACCATTGCACCCGCCGAACACCTGCACTTCCAGATCCACGTCAACCCCAAGACCACCCTCAGAGGCACCCTCATCTACAGACCCCCGGGACCACGCACACAATTCAGCGAGGACATCGCCGACTTCATCAGCCCGCTCGCCCTCCCCTCAGCCGACTACATCCTCCTCGGGGACCTCAACTTCCACCTGGAGAACAACGACGACCGCAACACCACCACCCTGCTGGAAAACCTCGCAAACCTGGGACTCAAGCAGCTGGTGACCACCCCCACCCACCTCGCCGGACACACACTCGACGCCGTCTTCTCATCCAGCAAAGACATCGCCTTCAGCCACGCCACAGGACTCCACTGGACGGACCACAGCTGCGTCCACTTCACCTTCAGAAGAACGACGACCCACCACCACCAGCAACAGGTTGCCCGAAGAAGCTGGAACAAGATCACAGCCGACCAGCTCGCCGCTTCCCTGAGTCAGCACCCTCCCGCCAGCTCAGCGAACCCCAGCCAGGCCGCCGACAACCTCACGAAGTGGATCAGCAACTGCGCGGACGAACTCGCCCCTCTGAGGACCCCGCCCAGCAGACCCGGCAGCAAGAAAGCCCCATGGTTCACCGACGAACTCAAGAGCTCCAAGAAGAACTGCCGAGCCCTCGAGAAAGTCTGGAGAAGGGAACCAACACCGGACAACATGACCACCCTCAAGCTTGCCACCCGGAAGCACCACCAACTGATCCGCGCCACCAAGAAAACTGCATTCAAGGACCGACTGGACAACAACGCACACAACTACAAGGAACTCTTCAACATCGTGAAAGAGCTCTCCAACCCCAACGCCGGAAACAACGACATCACCCCATCGCAAGACCTCTGCAACTCCCTCGCCTCCTACTTCCACAACAAGATCGCGGACATACACAACAGCTTCAGCATTCAACCATCGCACACAACGAGCGCAGCAACGCCGCCCACCACCACCCTCCGCGCCTGGATTCCGATCAGCACCGATGACACCGTCCGCATGATGAACTCCATCCACTCCAGATCTCCGACCGACCCCTGCCCTCACCACGTCTTCAACAAGGCTGACGCTGTCATCGCACCCCACCTGCGGGACATCGTCAACACCTCCTTCGACACCGCCACCTTCCCGGAGAGCTGGAAGCACGCCGAACTCAGCGCTCTACTAAAGAAACCAACAGCGGACCCCACCGAACTCAAGAACTACCGCCCCATCTCGCTCCTCCCGTTTCCAGCCAAAGTCATCGAGAAGACCGTCAACAAACAGCTGGCCGCCTTCCTCGAGACGAATGGATCCCTCGACCCCTCACAGTCTGGCTTCCGAGCCAACCACAGCACCGAGACCGCCCTCATCGCTGCCACCGATGACCTCCGAGCCCTGATGGACAACGGAGAAACAGCGGCCCTCATCCTCCTAGACCTCTCCGCGGCATTCGACACTGTCTGCCACCGCACCCTAGTGCAGCGCCTCAGCAACGTCGGAATTCAGGAGAAGGCACTGGAATGGATTGTCTCCTTCCTCGACGGAAGAACACAGAGAGTCCGTCTACCACCGTACAAGTCAGAGGCCACCGAAGTCATCTGCGGCGTCCCTCAAGGATCCTCGCTGAGCCCCACCCTCTTCAACGTCTACATGAGCCCCCTCGCGCCCATCGCACGCCAACACAACCTGAACATCATCTCCTACGCCGATGACACCCAGCTGATCCTCTCACTGACCAACGACCCCGCCGCTTCCAGAGCCAACCTTCACGAAGGGATGAAAGATGTAGCCGAGTGGATGACGACCAGCCGCCTGAAACTGAACTCAGACAAGACGGAAGTCCTCATCCTGGGCTCCTCGCCCTCCGCCTGGGACGACTCCTGGTGGCCCCCCGCCCTGGGCACCGCACCCACACCGACAGACCACGCACGCAACCTGGGCTTCATCCTGGACTCCTCCCTCTCCATGACCAGACAAGTCAACGCCGTCTCCTCGTCATGCTTCAACATCCTGCGCATGCTACGGAAGATCTTCCGGTGGATCCCCACCGAGACCAGGAAGACGGTCACCCAGGCCCTCGTCACCAGCCGACTGGACTACGGCAACGCCCTCTACGCCGGAACCACCGCCAAGCTCCAGAAGAGACTCCAGCGGATCCAGAACGCCTCAGCCAGACTCATCCTCGACATCCCCCGACGCAGCCACATCTCCGGACATCTGAGAGACCTGCACTGGCTCCCCGTCAACAAGAGAATCACCTTCCGTCCCCTCACCCACGCACACAAAGCCCTACACGATCAAGGCCCGAGCTACCTCAACAACCGCATCAACTTCTACGCTCCCAAACGCCTCCTCCGATCAGCCAGTCACGCCTTCGCCGCCGTCCCCCGCATCCGAAGAACGACAACAGGAGGAAGGTCCTTCTCCCACCTGGCCGCCAAGACCTGGAACTCCCTCCCTCCCGACCTGCGCCTGACCCAAGACCACCTCTCCTTCAGGAAGAAGCTCAAGACCTGGCTGTTCGAGCAGTAGCAGCACCCCCCCTCCCAAGCGCCTTGAGACCCTCCGGGTAAGTAGTGCGCTCTATAAATGTCCTTGATTGATTGAATGATTGATTGACTATTGATTCTAACTTGGAAAACTCAAGGTTACATCTGCCTTTCGTGTGGGATGAGCACATTCTTGCAGACGCCGTGCCTGTACTCCCGTGCCTGAGAACGAAAGGGAGTCATCCTTCCTGACGTGCCCAGTAATGAATAGCTAAGCTTTGAACTAATCATGTGTGCCATATATGGTTCCTTCCTGGAGCGAGGGGGGCCAAAGTGGTGTTCTTCCTTTTGAACTGAAAGTATATAATGACCTGCTTGAATATGAACCGGCAGTCTTCTTGTCACACTGGGTGTGGATGGGGAGGCTCCTCTGCGTAGAGTCCATTTAGAATAAATGATTGGAACTTCTTCACCTCCAACTGACTGATTATTTGGTAATTAGTATTGGGGCTATTGGAGGGTATGGCTCTATTAGACTTATTTTTTCTAGTACTACAACACTTTACTTCACTTGGAGTAGAATGAGTGGAATTGCGACACCTCCAATTTTCATCGAGATGCAGGTCTGACTTATGCTTCAGATCAAACCTGTCCCTCCCATCACTTGAGGGTGATGTCATTAGTTAACATCAAAGCTGGAGGGCCCAGTAAAGCCTCTGCCTAAAAAAATATTTTCAGGCTTGATACAGAGAAAAATTATGGTTTTCAATACAACTTTTCAGCGGACCCCCTGCTCCCACCAGAGATTTAAAACACTATACATTCCAAAGCTTAATTCTACACAGTCTTTAGGTTGACATTGGAAAATAAAACATTACTGTAATGACTTGAATTAAATGATCAAAGTGGTACTTACAATGTGACTGTCTGTGTTTCTAATGTAGTATGTTTGTGGCCAGGGGACAATACTGTACACATGAACTGTTTTGTTCCAAGGTTCCTGGTCCCTTAGTAAACAGATCATAATCTAGCTATAATATAAATACTTCCATGACAGTGACCACATACAATGTAGGTACACTGTGCCGCCGATGGATTGCACATTACAGCCTCACTGCAGTTATCATACACTTCTAAACAATGATTGAATTCTCATCAAGGCCTACATGACAGCTGTGCAAAAACAGGGAACTATTACTATATTACCGTATATCCCCCACCATGTACTTTGCTTTAAAGCGTGCCTTGGCCCAAAATAGACATGATAATTACATTTTTGATGCATTAACTAAGCTTGTTGCAATATTGATGCAAAAATGGGGTGCCTTTAACCTCAGCGGCGAAAACATTTTCCCTAAAAACATCTCCCTCTTCATGTGCGTTTCAGAAGCTCCCCAGACTCCTTTCTTGCCTTATTTCACTGACCTGCTACACTCCCCCTTCACTAGCATAACTCATACTTTCAAAAGCATTGGACCTAGTTTAATGATTGGTCTCAAAAGTGTGTTTGGATTCATCCTTTTGTTCTTCAGTTCATAATTCTCAAGTTTGTTTGTTGCATTTCCAACAATTCTGCAGGTTGTTGGCTGAACTGTTCTCACCTTTCTTCTAGTAAAGAGATGAAACCAGTTAGAACAGCAATACGAATTGAGGCCTTCCTACTGAGAAGAGAAGCAGTTCTGTGAAGCCACGCCCTTCTATTTTGGAACCACATGCTATTGGCCATTAGTGAACAGGGAACTCGCTCATTGGACGAATTGAAAGGTCCACAAATATGACCAATATCCTGGTCCATGAGCTGTTTGCTTGGTATTCATTAGTCTCCGCTGCCTACTGCCCATCTCAACAGGAAGGAACAACTTGGGCCAAGCCAGTCCCATTGCACTGCAGGTGGCCATCCTGAGGGATGCAGGGTATGAAGGGCCATTAATGCCACCAAGCCCCGAGGCACCCACAGGAAAAGCCTCAGCTCTAGCCAGACTCAAGCACAAGGCATCTCTTCTTTGATGGATATTGATGCGCTTCCTCTAGACCATCAACAGGGGGAGCTGTGTTACTCAACCCAGCTGCAACCGCCTCACCGGGCATTGCAGCCTCCACTGGGCCACAAAGGGTTAAACCTTTCTCCATGGCTTTGAACCCTGAGTGACCTCTGAGTTCTGTGGAAAGTTTATGTCAACATCGCCAGCCGAGAGAACTCAAATGTAACCTATTGCATCACCATGCAAAGAAGGAGCTGCTCATGCAAGTTTGGCTATCACACAAAGGACAGTTTTTGAATTGGGACAGTTTGCACCTTTGTACCTTCCTTCATTTGGTTCCTTCTCCTTTTTTGCACCCAGGCGCCATATTTAGAAATTGAATGATTTGTCTAGTTTACTTTCATTTATCATTGCCCATATAGTATTTGCACATAATCATGAATATTTGAAGTTTGAACAATCATTGGGATTGGAGGAGAACATGGCGCCCGCGTGTTGAGCGGTAGCGCGCACCCTCTCCAGTAGTCCCCGTCCTCGCCCCCCGCAATGCTGCCTCTTTGACTACTAGCGCGGGGATTCGGTGTCGGAACGTGGGGAGAATCTACGCTTACCTACCTAGCACTGAAGAGTGCTTGATGGTCCCTGGATGTGCCTTTTAACAGTGGTGCAGGCTTCGGCTCCGGTTCTCTCTCCTGGTCTCTCACGGCCGCAGCGCTGGGAGCTCGCAGCCGTGGAGCTGAGGCGGGGCCGCAGTGCGGCTGCCCGCGGTCTCCCGCGAGGAAGCGCCGGCAGAGTCAGCACAAGCGGGATCGGCCTGATTCAAGGCAAGACGGCTGTCGGTGCACCGGGTATAGGCGTCTTCTTCACTCCTGCAGCCATACCTTCAGACGTTTTCGCTGCTGCTGAGCTCCAGGCTGACAGGGGGTGTGCAGCTGCCGGGGTTGGAGCCATAGAAGAGGAATGTGACGGAGGTACTGCAGAGCCCACAAGCAGTAACAAGGGGGACAGACGCTGGTCCGGCTCAGCGGCTGTGGCAGGAGAAGAGAAAAGCAAAAGCCCGAAACTGCCAAGCGGGAAGAAACAAGCTAAGCAAGCTAAACAAGCTAAGGGCAAGCACAAACGAGGTAGGGGCAGACGAGATAAGAACAGCTACTCTTCCCAAGTTCCATCAATCGAAGGTGTCAGTGAGACCCATAAGGGGGTTCCCGTAAGGGGTGCAGATAGCAGGGCTGAGTCAGTTGAGGCAGTTGAAGAGGGGAGTTTAAGAAAGGGAGCAGGCTCTAAAAAAAACCCACAGAGAAATAAGGTCACCGCGCATTACTCCTTCTCTGCGCTCTTTTTTCAAAGTACTGCCTCAGGTGTTAAACATTCAATCAAACCATCAAGAGCCCCCCTCTGACATAGCTCCCTCTGGGCTTATAAATTCAAGCTGTCAGTCGCCTACTAAGAAGACCTACAATACGGTGGTGCCATCTTTGTTCCGAGTAGGTTTGCCCGCAGATAGATTTGGTGTCTCTGCCCAAATGGCAGAGGTAGCTGAATTAACCTGCCTTCAGCAGCCACAGGAGAATCGTGCGCCTGATGTTATAACATCCCCAGCTCTAGTCGAGGCTTCCACAAATGTTCTCAATCTTGATCGAACTGAGATAGACGAGATACCCAATGTACTTATGGCTCATACATTAGCTAATTCTGTACCAGAAGCTGGTGGCTCTATGAGCAGGGGTGACACCGGTGCAGCCTGCTCCTCGATAGAGTCCTTACTAGTCTCCTTGAAAGCAGACATAAGGAAAGGATTTTCGGTCTCGGCTGAAAACCAAAATGAGATTAGGGCTGCCTGTGACGTCTTGGAAAAAAAGGTGGATCGGCTAAATGAAAGGACTGAGTCATTGGAAGAATCCGTCGAGGAACTTAAGGCGAATTTGGGATTGGCCGAACTAAAAATACAATCTCTTCGAAAAGAGGGAGATGAGTGCCGTGAGAGGGTTGAGTCCTTGGAGAACCACTCAAGGAGAAAAAACCTCCGGCTCTTGAAGGTTCCAGAAGGGAAAGAGGGGAGTAATATTAAAACCTTTGTGGTGAGCCTCCTAAAAGACGCATTAAATCTGGAGGAGACAGAAGACATTCTGGTTAAGGACATCCAAAGGATACATAGGGACCCTATCTGTGACTACCTGCTTGCCTTCCATGACCCCATAATTTGGGCTGGCGATTTTAATATTGTCTTAAATCCAAAATTGGACAAGTCTGCAGGCTCTAGAGCCTGTGTTTTTTCCAAATCTAGGCAGGTACTTTTAACAACAATGTCACAAATAGGCCTGGCAGATGTTTGGAGAGAAAGGGCGGGAGATAAGTTGGGTGTCTCTTTCCGTAACTTTAAGTACAAACACCTATCTAGGATCGATTATGTGTTATTCAGTTACAGCCTTAAAGACCTAGTAATAGACATCAGTTATCTCCCGTCACATCTTTCTGACCATTCGGCCATCTTATTCACTCTAAAAATAGGCCAGCTTCATACCCATGCCTCTTGGTTCTTTGACCGTACTATTTTACTTGAAGAAGAAGAAATTACCTTTCTTCGATTAGAGACCAAGCACTTTTTGGAGGTGAATCTAGGTTCAGCCGATGCTCCGATCGTGTGGGATGCTCTAAAAGCGGTATGGAGGGGCTGTATTACTAGTCACTCCACTTATAGAAGTAACAAATATAGAGAAAGCATTGAGAAGCTTGAGGCAGAAATGAAAGACATCGAAAACAATTTAGGTTCCCATATTGGCTCAGGGGAGGAGCAAAACAGACTTGTTGCATTAAAATATGAACTGGATAGCCTTTTACAGGCTAGGGTCACCAGAAGATGGGAAGCGAGTAAGAACTCTCACTTCGAGCTTGGTGAGGCGGCAGGAAAGATTCTTGCCTGGAAAACCAAAGCCGACCAAGCTCGGAATCATATAAGTGAGATCAGGCTGGAAGGGGAAGCAGCTTCTCGGCTTTCAAAGTCAGACATTGGTAGTGCGTTCCAGGACTTCTTCCAGGCCATCTATAAAGAGGATACCTGTGAAGATCCGGTGGCGAGAGATGCTTGGCTTAATAATATATCTATGCCAAGGCTTTCATGTGAGCAAAGAACGGCCCTGGTGACAGAGATCACAGTAGAAGAGATCAAGAAAGCAATTGGGCAAGGGAAACGTGGGAAGGCGGCTGGCCCCGACGGCCTACCGGTGGAATTATATCGTGTGCTTATTGAGGAGATTACCCCAGTTTTGGCCACTCTCTACAACAGTATTCTTTTGGTAGGGATAGACCCCCCAAAGTCTTGGAATGACGCCACGGTAGTTTTAATACCCAAACCAGGAAAAAATGTAAAGGAGTGTGGGTCATATCGCCCAATATCACTCCTCAACAGCGACTATAAAATCTTCGCCAGTATTATGGCTAATAGGTTGGGGGGGGTGGTTACTTCAATAATTCATGAGGATCAAAAGGGGTTTATAAAAGGTAGACATCTAGCAGACCTTACACACGACCTAGTTGGGGCCATCGATATTGCCTCCACTTTCTCCCTTCCGCTGGCCGCGCTTACCCTGGACGCAACTAAGGCCTTTGACAGGGTTAATTGGGCCTATTTGTCAGCAGTCATGAGAAAATTCAATTTGCCTGAGAGCTTCTGCCGAATGGTAGCTCTATTATATAAAGCTCCAACTGCTAGGTTATCCGTAAACAACTCTCTGACAGAGACTTTTAGGATTACAAGGGGAACAAGGCAGGGCTGCCCGCTCTCCCCACTTCTCTTCAATCTCTATATTGAGCCGTTTGCTCAGACTCTTAGAGATGAGGCTGATATCATACCTTTCAGTTTTGGAGGGTGGGAAAAGCGAGTAGCCTTATATGCTGACGACATTCTTGTAATGACATCTGACTTGGACCTTGCTTTCCCAAGGGTGATTAAGAGGGCGGAGGAGTTCGGAAACATTTCCGGTTACGAGATAAACGCCGATAAAACGGAAATTATGGCCTGGAACATCAATTCCACTCATCTGGACGTTGCTCCTTCCATGCGATATCTGGGGATTAGAATTTTCCAAGACATCAACAGAATCGCTGCTCAGAATCTTGATCAAGTACATAAAGAATGCCAAAAAAAATTAAAGGCATGGGCTCACCTCCCTCTTTCCATCTTGGGGAGGACAAACCTAATCAAAATGTCTATCCTGCCTAAATACACTTTTTTGTTTAATTCCATCCCCCTGGCTTTTGGTTCCACTCAAATAAACAAATGCCAACGTGAGCTAAATTCTTTTGTTTGGAAATATGGAGCGACCAGACTGGCTTGGAAGAAGCTGAGGAGGAGGAAGGAAAAAGGAGGGTTAACACTACCAGACCTGCAGTACTACGCATGGGCGTTCCAGCTATCTTTTTCTAGAATGCTCTTAAAATCACCATCAACTTCCTCCAGAGGAGAGATGTTTTGAGCCATGCTACATGGTGCCGATCTTCCACCGGACGGCTTCCTCTTTAAGTTTGGGGATCAAAAATTCTTTAAAAAAGTAAAATTAAAAATACTTCAATCACTGGCTAGAAGCTGGGCTAAACTGAGAAAGTGCACAGGGCTCAGCTATTTCTCAAACCTAGCACCCATGTGGGACTCGCCAGGTACTCCACCTTGTCTTAAAGACAGTCTGGCTAGCCCAATAAAGAAGGCTGAAATTTTGCATTGGGGGGATTTGCTGGCTAGCGGCTCTATGTTGTCATGGGAAGAATTGCGGGAGAGAGTCGGGCCGGCCCTCTCAAGATTTAAACACATGCAACTGACTAGTTGGGCTCAGGCAATGGTTAGGAAGGGCATCCCCTTGGGAATTTCTAGTAATCTGGAAGTTCAATTGATGACAAGACCAGGGGGAGGCAAGGAGGTTTCCTGCTGGTACTGGGCGATCCTGGAAGAGATAGACGGGGATTTTAAACTTGCCGACGAACTGTGGGGAGGAGAGGTCAGTGTTAATTGTGAACAGATGTGGTTGGATTCTTTCAGCCTTCTATACCAGATTGTGAAGCCTGCATGGCTGAGGCGAAACCATTTTTTCACTTTGCATCGGGCATATTTATCCCTACAAAAACTGGCAAAGTTTCTTCCTGGGAAAAAATGCAACAAATGTGACCTGATAGAGGCAACAGATGTGCACATGTTTAAGGACTGCCCTGCTAGCAGTCAGTTTTGGGAAGAAGTGAAGGATGCCCTGAGTTCCATACTTAAGACCTCACTGTGTATTACACTCCCTTTAATTATTTTTGGGATCAACGAAAAAATCTCTGGGCAGGATAGATCTTTCCTCTTTTTTGCAATCCTCTTGGCAAGAAGACAGATATGCAGGTTCTGGGCGGACACCTCACCCCCTACGTACTCTGGGTGGTTGACGTCCCTATACGAAGTTTCAAAGACTGACCTGGCTAGATCCGGCAGCAACAAAAAGCGTGCCTTTTGGGACTTATTGGTAAAATAAAGCTAGGATTTCCGTTTTTATTATTTTTATTTTTTTTCCCCCCGGGTCCTATGATTATGCCTACTTTCTGCTCCTAGGACCTAAAGTAATGGTTCCTCCTGGCGAAATTGATGTCCTACTGGTTGCAATATACCTTGATGGAGTATAGCAGGTCGCCCACCTAGTGCTGGTTTTTCCCTCTTCCGCCAGAAAGACATCTGTGTCTCGGTCTGAGTGCCAACCTGTCGATCCTTGGCCACGGACACATAGACACACAATGGTGGTCGGTGGCTTTTCCTCACACGGGGGTAATGGCAAATGAGGACTAAAAAAAAAATAAAAAAAATAAAAAAAAAGAATCATGAATATTTCTTAATGCACCTACCTTATCGTTCCGAGGACGTACAACATACTGAGTTTTTCCAGTGCAAAGACCTTTCATTTCAGCAGGAATCGTATGTTATTCAAACAGGCGACAAGGGAGGAACTGTGATTTCACCAAATGTACCTTCGCTGCATGTTCTTCTTCTCTGCAAATGATAATCAAGGTTATGCAAATACAACCCTGCTAGTTCAGCCTCTCTGTCTGAGTGCATCATTGTGATGAGTTACTGACGTGGGGCCAGATTCACAGAAGTAATATGAGACAAAATCCTAAACTTACTACTTTTGGTATTCACTGAGGCATTTAATAGTAATAAAGTTAGGATTTTGTCTTAAGTCTGTCTTAAGTCTGTCTTAAGTCTGTCCTAAGTTTGTCTTAAGTTTGTCTTAAGTCTGTTGTAAGTTTGTCTTAAGTTTGTCTTAAGTCTGTTGTAAGTTTGTCTTAAGTCTGTCTTTAGTCTGTCTTAAGTCAAACTTAAGTCAAACTTAAGACAAAATCCTAAAATTACTACTACTAAAGGCCTTCTGTGAATACCAAAGGTAGTAAATTTAGGATTTTGTCTCAGATTAGTTCTGTGAATCGGCACCAGAGTGACTGCGTGCATCAGTGAGAAAAGAGTACTGCACGAACGTTCCGCAGCAGCAGCAAGGGCAGTTTATCATTCCAGGTCTACTGTTTACTTTTAAGGTTTTTGCCAGGCCCCTGATTAAATGGTATAAAAACAGGACTCAGAAAATGAGAGGCTATAGGAACTTCAAGTGGGCAACTGAGAGGGGCCGTGCATGACATCAAAGGCTCCAGTGAGGCTTCTGGCCTTCAGCGGTGTGTTATCTTGGGCAGCCATGACTTTCCTTCGCCTCGTGACAGGAACAGCTGGATTGCTATTTCAATTGGCACAACAGGCCCTGTTGTGCGGTAACAGGTGTGCGGCGCCCCACCTTTGAAACACATAACTAGGAATGTTATTCTAATGTTTAGAACTAATATAGTGCCTACAAGATGCACAGGAGGCTGTTAGTGCCATGAACATGCAACAACCATGTTGAAGTTTTATTTATAAATTGAATTGCTCTTGTATTGTTCTAAATGCTGTGTTGTTACAATTGTGAACGAGATTTGTATTGTAAAAATTAACATTTTAAAATGCATCCTGCGTTTCTAGTGATCCTTGAGTGTTATTGAAAAATAAAAGAGATTTTCATTTTCTACAAACGGTCCCTGTGTTCTGTCTCAAGGGATAGATCTGTAGCAGAAACACATCTTATGCAAACATTGCTCAGTGGGTTTTGTATTGTTTGCGGTAGAGTTGCCGCATTTAGGGCCAGATTTATGACCTCAGTTGTGTCGGTGATGCAGCGCGCAACCTGGTGCAAGTGCAACACAACTTTAACGTCGGACAAGACAGAGGTCCTTATCCTCGGACCCACCCCCTCAGCCTGGGATGACTCCTGGTGGCCGACCGCACTGGAAACAGCACCAACACCCACCGACCACACACGCAACCTAGGAGTCATCCTCGACTCCTCCCTCTCCATGGCTAAGCAGGTCAACACCGTCTCCTCCTCCTGCTACAACACCCTCCGCATGCTCCGCAGGATCTACAAGTGGATCCTGACCGAAACAAGAAAAACGGTTACACAGGCCCTCGTCAGCAGCAGACTGGAAAATGGCAACACACTCTACGCTGGAATCCTAGCCAAACACCTACGACAACTACACCGCATCCAAGGTTTAAGATTGCTATGTGTGACTTTTCTATAATTTCAGAGCAATTATGAGTGAAATTCCAAAGACTATGAGTAACAGTTTCTCGTTAACAAAATAAAGCAATGACGGCGAGGGAAACATATAAACATCAGAAATTGCACCCATTTGCTCAACAAGAAACTCTAGGAATCCTTTACTAGCATTACAGTACTCACCCGTTATTACAAATTTCCCAGGCTCGGCACAGCCATAATTCAATTTGCAGAGGCCATAGTTACAGACAAAGCACGGAAAGGCCAGTGCAAGCAGCAGACAGTGCTGTGAGGCCAGCGCGGCGCACCTGATTCCCTCTAACCAGTACCCAGAGTTAAGTTAATGGCCCTACTGTAAGACTCGTGGAGGGGGCGCCTCCAGGCCTCCTGTCCGAGATTTATGGAGTCAGCAAGTGTTCCTCTACTCTGCCAGATGCCGCCTCCAGCTCCGACATTATATGTGAATTTTTTTGACTGTGTGCTTCTTGAATATCATATGGCCCCAGTTCTTCCTATCTTTCCTCCTTCTCTCCCTGTCCCCAAACGCATCTTGTAGCCTGCTAGCGGCCTTCTTTGCAAACTTCCCGCTCCGGTAACAGGACTGTAGGTGACGTCCCCCCTCCCCCTTCCGGCGGCGCCGCGGGCAGACTTTGAATTACATCTTGCCTCAGCGGCGCCGCGGGGCGGGCATCTTAATACATTGTAGCAGCAGTGCAGCACAGTCAGCCTGATAGAAGCCAGCTGCAATCACCACAAGCCTGCAGAAGCAGTGTGTGCAGGCCACAGCCTTGATTGGAGCTACGTCTCTTTTACCTCGTCTGCCACCACCTTCACTTCACTCCCTCATACCTGCCCATCTTTTCCCTTCTACCCGCTGCCTTCCCTCTCCAGTCTCCTTGCCATCTCCATCTCTGGGGTTAATTCGCTCTCCTCTCTCCCCTCAAATCCCCAGACTCCACCTCCTGCCTGCCCTCTCCTCTCACCTGCTGCTCCCCGTAGCTTCTACCTTCTCTCTCGTCCCACGTGTGTCCTTATCTCCCCCTCGCCATCGCTCCTTTCGTCCATCCATTCTACCTCTCTAAAGTCTCTCCATCTCTACCTCACTCTTTCATCCACCGTCTCCCCACCCTTTTTATTCCCTCACAGCCCCTCTCCCTCCATCTCCCTCCTCCCCACACACACACCCAGGCACATGCTCCGCTGTGACTGGGGAGGCTTGGAGAGTAGAATGTGATTCAGGGGGTGGGGGAGCCACTCGCGCTCGCCTGCCTCTGTGCATCACTGGACGGCATGGCATGAAAGAGAGAGTGGAGCCTGCTACTGCTTACTTCCTTAGACGGAGCCTGTTGGAGCTTGAGGGGCCCTCTCTGAGAAGCCGGCACCGAGAAGCCCCCCCAGGACAGCATTCCATCACACAGAGTGACTTGTAATTTACGACGAGGCAGGGGCCCTGGCAGTTTCAATCTGAGTGTGATATTGTGCTGTGTGCCTCATAAAGCAGGCTGCTGCTGCAGCGGCATCCAATTTGTACTATTTTAAACACAATCACGTGCAATATAAGCTCTTCACCGGGGAGACCCTTGTGAATTTAGTGAACAGCTGATATCGCGGGTAGACCCGGCCCTGAAAATTAAGTGCTGGTGCTTAGCACCAGAAAGCACCGGCACAAATTAAGCACTGCCTTGATCCCAAATTCAGAGTTGTTCACTGTGAGCAATTGAGTTGTTGTTTGAGGGGGATGTGGGCCCTTCCAAAACAACACCCACAATCCTTGTCAGGGTGACCAAGAAAAGTCACTAAATGAACCTGTGCTTACCCTCTGGAAGCTTGACACAAAACACAGCCAGGCTTCACTTGGAGGCAATGTGTAAAGTATTTATGCAGCACTCAAGCATTAATACAGTGAAGACACCCCACAAGAAAAATCCCACATCAACTTAGAAAAATAAAGTAGAATGTATTAAACTACTTGAAACCTAAACAGCAAAAATCCAATCATTACAGCTGAAAATATAATAAGGTAAATATAGGACCTAAAAGCACAAAGTGCCACTTGTGGTCATCTGGTAATGTTAGACTGAGTAAAAGTCACAAGTTCAGTCCGAAACGATGGAGCATGAGCTGGATACAGGGACCAGGGTTTGTCTTGTTGAAAAGGTTACCTTCTATAGTCTAGTGTAAAGAGTTCTGTTCCAGGTGGAGGGGTAGACGAGGCTGCAAGAGGAGTGTTGCGGGTGTTTGCCACTGGAGTGCAAAGAGCAGGCTTGTCACCGATCTGGAACGCCTATCCATCTCCACAGACTGTCATTGCTAAAGTTTTGCAGTGGTGATCACAGGGGTCTGTCAATGCTGTAGCACGAAGTGCAGATCTCGCATGAACTGTTGTCACTGATGGTCGCTATAGCATAAAGAGTTGGGTTCACTGGAGCTTTGCAATGGTGATTGGCCTGGATGGCAAGATAATGGTGCGAACTGGTTAGACAGAGGCCAGTAGGGCTCAGTCATTTCCAGATGCATGTCTAGAACAGCAGGTCAGTTGGGCAGATGGAGGGAAGACTGTGGAGCTTGTTGTGTTCCTGAACACTCAGAAGAGGAGGTTAGCTAACTAACCTTTTGAGTCACTCAGTTAGCCTAGGAAGAAGGAAATTGTTCCAGTCTTCCTTCTCAGACAGTAGGGGAGGCCTCATGCAGTAGGATAATCTTCTGCCATCTGGACAGTCCTTCCTTTGTAGTGTCCTTAGGCCCAGGAGTGATCTAAAGAGTGGGTCTGAGAGTCTTAGCGTTATACTGGGTGCCTACTTTGAAATGAAAGAAACTTTAAGAGTTTTCCCCCATTGACATGTTTAGAATTTCCTGTCTCACAGGCTCTACTGGGTCTCGGGAGGGGTTGGTGGGGGGTTGTCACAACAGGCTATTGAGGAATTCTTTGTGGCTTTGGGTTTGGGTTGAGGCAGCTCCTTTACATTTCAGGTGTGGTAGGTGGGGTAGGTGTCAGCCCCACTCCTCCCATTATGTCAGGATGGCCTATCCTGCCAACACCCAGTCCCCCTTTTATGATACTCTTGGGAGGAATAAACAAAGGCCAACTGCCAACTACACCTAGGCATGAACAGGCTGCAGGCACCAAATGGTTAGGACTAGGCAATGGCAATTTCCAAAAAGTGGCATTTTCAAAATTGTGACTTAAAATATAACGTTATCATTAAACATCCACAGACCCTTAGTCACTCATGCAGCTTGAAGAGAAGATCTCTGCCAAAGACCCCCTCGCGGGTCCCGTTGGGAGATTGCAGCACGGGCCCCACGAGGAGCTAAGCCCTATGATGAAGCATGACACCCACTTGGGTGTGTTAGGGCTAAAACCTCCAATAGGGAAGACCCCTTCAACTGTCAGATTGTGTACCTACACCTCACTCTATACATATCTCTCTCTCAATATGAACAGTTACCCTCCACTTGTATGAATATATTCCAAATTGGAGCTTGGGTTCTGGACCTTCAATCTGCTCCTAGTCCCTACCTTTTTTGATTGACTATAAATATTCTGTACCAACATAAACAGGAAAGGAAATAGGCAAAAGAGACCATGTGTAGAGTAGCTGCCCTTTAAACCCTAGCATAAAAGCAGGTTGTATTGTACTTATTGTTTTATGTGCCTAATTTAAGCTGCTCATTTGTAAGGACCAACACTTATTTTTCTTCATCAGACATTGGCCGGAGGGTGAGAGGGAAAAACAATCACAGGATAAAGAAGGAGTAAGATAATGAGATCATTCATCAGAAAGGGAGGAAACAGGAACCTGCAAGAGAGAAATAAAGGGGCAGAGAGTGTCTGGTAGTAGATTACAAACACATGAGGCAGATTCAAGACTATGCAGCCTTTTACAAATTAAACACTTTTTGCATTGCAACATTTATATAGTGCTTACTTTCCCTATGTGGGGTGCTGAAGCACTTGCCTACATTGGTATCACACTAGACAGGTGTAGAATAGATGCACCCTGAAACAAAGAGAGTCTTCTGATGCAGAATAAACACTGGATCAAAAAATGAAGATGAAATCGGCTGCATGGTGAAAGGGTAAGGGTAGGAGTGGGATAGCTGCCCACAAAAATCAAGACTGAGGGCAGGTGTGGGTTGTTGATCTTCCTGTGCTTGACTTTGTTGGGGCAGTATCAAGTGCAGGAATGGTCATGTTCTAGAATTTTGTAGTCTGTGCCAGGGTGCAGTTCTTACAGAGCCTATTGGCTCTTTTTGCATTGTGGCAATTCTCTTATGGCCTGCAAGCTTGGAGGCTGCTTTTAAGACTGTGTGAGTGGCCATGCTGAAACCTGAAGTCATACAGATGACTAATTTGAAATACTGTGTTATTATATGCTGACCTCATTTTTTTTCAAACAAATTCCTTGTGGGAGCATCTCTTTGCAGTCCAATGCTACTGGCAGATTTTGAATTTGAATCCCAGCTCTGCATCCACTGCTGTGATTGAAGGTGGGGAGGGAGGAGACACTGCAAGTGACTTCTCTATAACATCTTCATAGACAGAACACCAGGCAAACCAGGGGCCAGGACCCAAAACCTATCAACGCTTGCTGTGAGATCACTGTCACCTCTTTAACACTAACAGGGGAATGAGTTGGCATATGCACTTCATTCTGTTATATGGTTTTGTCTGATATACTCCTGACTTTGAGTCCTACGTCACCATTGTGGAAAGTGGTGGATAGGGAGAAGACTCAATGTGGTGAAGAACAGCACACCAGTGAGTAGTTCCTTGTGAGCAGACAAAAGGGTCATCTTTAAGGTACATTTTGATAAAATCTTCTTCTGTTCAAGCTGTGCATTCATCGACATCTGATGGGGTGGTAGTCAAAATAAAACGTCCAATATTCAGGCATGCAATCTAGCCTCTACATTGAATCTGGTATAAGCACAAAAAGAGTATGTAGTTTTCAAGAATCAAGGAATAAACCACCACCTAAGTCCTAAATACAAGGTCTGCAGTCCACTTTGGATTTGGCAGGCAAGTGATCATTCAAAAGGTTATATCATCACTAATTTCTACGGAGAACTGCTTTTCTATGACCTCAAAACAGTTCTCAGAAGTAATTCAGTTGGAACACAGAAGGTGGTGTTACAGACCTCTGCCTAGAGGAATTGGACACAACAGCTGTGAGGGCACAGTTGGAGAATGAGGAGAGTCAGCAATGATGTACTTTAACTGCAAATTCAAAGGCCTAATCCTTGAGCATAAGTTGCATGATGTAGGAGTGTCTGTGTCCAGAATAGGGAATAATCCTGTAGACCTGGGATTATGTGGTCCGAACCCACAAAGCATTATAACAGGACTATGTGACAGTTGTCTATGACAGTTTTTCATGTTTTCAGAAAATGTTGTGGTGTTTCTGTGAAGAGTGGAAGATTGCTTTAGCTGCAGGGGGTATGTTTGTATTTCAGCTTCGAGTAGCAGAAGACAACAAGGAACAATTGTCCCATCAGACTTGTCGCTGGACCAATGTGTTTCTGATGTCAAGGTTGTGTGATTCATTCCCACATACATGCCGATATGTGCATTAGTTCCCTTAGTTTGTGGTTGAAGTCAGCATCTTATAAGGTCTATAACTGGTTACAGATCAAACCCCTGAGCAAACTCCTATTTGTTCAGGGCTCGAAATTCTGAGGTGGGTGGTATTCAACACAACCGGTAATTTCTGGTGATTACATAACTTATGCGTTTTTAAAACCTGACAGATACAACCTGCTGAAATTTAACAGGGGGAAAGTGCATTATATGTACTGTACCACTTGGATGTTGCTGTGTTAAGCATCAAAATTCTCATGTGATTCTCCAAAAACTAGAAATAGTTGATATGAATTGAACCTGCTCCTCTGACAGACTCAGAATCCGGGCCCTAGTCTCAATTCCTACTAAGTAATTAAAAAATATTAGCTAAACAGTGAAACTAAGGATGAGAAAATTAGTATGTCACCTGCTCAGAAAATAGGTACACACCAAAACACTAAATCAAAACGGATATAGTGAAACAAGAGCTACGATCATGATAGCAAAGTATGGAAGATGTACAGTAGTTGAACCATGGTTCTCAAACCAAGACCAGAATACACAGGAGCCCCCTCACACATTAACATCACCATGAATCAAAGGGTGATACCGTGAGGTACAATAGCTGCATTATCGCTCAAGAGGGCGAGACCAGAGTGTGGAATACCTTTATCATGCAATAGCTGCATCATGGACCGAAGGGCGAGACCGTGGTGTGCAATCGATGCATCATGGATCAAAGGGTGAGACAGTGGTGTGCAATCACTGCATCATGCATCAAAGGGCGAGACCAGGGTATGCAATAGCTGCACCATTGATCAAAGTGGGAGACCGTGGTGTGCAATCGATGCATCATGGATCAACCGGTGAGACCGTGGTGTGCAATCGATGCATCATGGATCAAAGAGCGAGAGCGGGGTGTGCAATCGCTGCATCGTGCATCAAAGGGTGAGACTAGGGTGTGCAATACCTACATCATGCAATAGCTGCATCAAAAGGAGAGACCAGAGTGTGCAACAGCTGCACCGTGGATCAAAGGGTGAGACTGTGGTGTGCAATCGATGCATCATGGATCAAACGGCAGGACCGTTGTGTGCAATCGATGCATCATGGATCAAAGGGCGAGACTGGGGTGTCCAATCACTGCATCATACATCAAAGTGCGAGACCAGGGCGTGCAATAACTGCACCATGGATCAAAGGGCGGGACCGTGGTGCGTAAACGATGCATCATGGATCAAAGGGCAAGACCAGAGTGTGTGCAATAGCTGCACCATGGGTCAAAGGGCGAGACCGTGGTGTGCAATCGATGCATCATGGATCATTGGGCAAGATCGGGGTGTGCAATCACTGCATCATGCATCATAGGGCGAGACCAGGGTGTGCAATAACTGCACCATGGATCACAGGGCAAGACTGTTGTGTGGAATTGATGCATCAGGATCAAAGGGCAAGACCAGGGTGTGCAATAGCTGCACCATGGGTCAAAGGGCGAGACCGTGGTGTGCAATTGATGCATCATGAGTCAAAGCGCGAGACCGGGGTGTGTAATTGCTGCATCGTGCATCAAAGGGCGAGACCAGGGTGTGCAATCCATGCACCATGGTTCAAAGGGCAAGACCAGGGTGTGCAATATCTGCACCATGGGTCAAAGGGCGAGACCTGGGTGTGAAATAGCTGCACCATGGATCAAAGGGCAAGACCAGGGTGTTCAATAGCTGGACCATGGGTCAAAGGGCGAGACCAGGGTGTGCAATAGCTGCACAATGGATCAAAGGGCAAGACAAGGGTGTGCAATAGCTGCACCATGGATCAAAGGCAAGACCGTGGTGTGCAATAGCTGCACCATGGATCAAAGGGCAAAACCAGGGTGTGCAATAGCTGTGGCATGAATCAAACGGCAATACCAGGGTGTGCAATTCTGGCATCATTTATCAAAAAGGGAGGCAAGACATAGAACAGATCTACAGTGAAACAACAGATGAGACCAGAATTAGAAGTATAGTTACCTCTGACAGGATTCTTGCATGTGTACCCGCCATGGAAGTAGCAGCACTTCTGTTCTCCTGGGCAGTCTCTATCGACCATGCACAAATCCTCAAAATCGGGGTACATGTCCCGTTGTTGTCCTGGGCAGATTCCTGGCTTTCCTTGTGCTGATAAAAGAGGTGCATGTGTTACAGTCACATATATAAATGGAAGGCATATGTGCATTTGGCTCTGTTAAAGTGTTTGCTTGTTTTTTCTGACAAAAAGCCCCTTCTGTTGTAGTACCATTAATATGATGGTATTTCCTTCAACTCTATCAACAGTCTTGCCCCTATACTTTCTAGGAGGAAATGTATTCTTATGATGTGAAATAACCTTCAAGAGGTATGGAAATACCACCAAATGTGCAAACTGTGGAGTTTTCATTTCTTCTGGCATGGAAACCAGACCAGAAGTGCCATAATCCTGCTTTGACTCTAAACTTGCAAGACAATTCAACTGGACTTGCCCCAATCATTCGTGCATCTCCTGAAATACGTTGAATAATATGTCTGTGAATTAGACTCCGATGTTTAAGAGGTTTGTTGAGATTATGTTTAATTTTCTTCTGCATGACACTCTCATCTGCATGCGCTCTATGAAGACGCATGTTTCTGGAACTATTTAGATTTGATATAGGGAATAATGAAGGCAACAGACACCACTGTGACATGCATTTACTCCCTTGTACATCACTTGGCTACCATACTACTCAATCAGTTACTGCCAGAGATGAAGTCTACACAGGTGATGCACGTTGACTTCATAATCAAATTAAGGGTAAAGGAGCAGAGATTCCGTGTTTGCATACTCTTATTAGTAGGGGTGCATCATCATCGTGAGCCCACCTACACATACACCTGTTTGAGTAAACGTGAAGTGCTAGAATTGTGAAATGTATTAACATAACTACGTGACATATTTTAGGCTATTGATAAGTGCCCTGGAGAATTAACGTAGGAAATGGATGTAACTAGCAGAAAGCGTTAACATGAAGAGCTTGTGTTGTGAAAACTGACAAAGCTCATGTACTAAAAGGGTTTATTTATGGTGATATTTTCATAAGTAGGTAAACGTATTTGTTGAAATGTAATAATGATTATGTGAATCCGTAATGCATTCTTATGTAAGCTAAAGTCTTAGGCCTGAAAGGCAAGCCCCTTAAACTCTCATTTTATAGTTAATGGTCTGAATTTCATGTGCGCTATGGAAGCTGTTCTTTCTCACGTTTTGTATTGCAGGTGAAGAAGCAATTTTTAGGCAGAATAATGTCCTTGTTTTAGCAGCTAGGCAAGGAGGGAAGAAGTTACAATTGTGTGACTTGGGTTAATAAAGGAAAGACATTGGGTTTTACTCAAGAGAAGGCCTGGGAGCCAAGGACACAGTGTTGCAAAGGAGGTACATGGAGAACACTGTGGAAAAGTATGCTGAGGACTACACTCAGATTGGATGGCATGTGCGAGGTGCTCTATGGAAATTCTACCTGTGGATAACTGATTGTTGGAGCTAGAGAAAGTGCCCACATCTTCCTTGCTTTTGGAAAGATAGCATCTTAGGGTGAGCGCTTTCTTTTGTGATGTTGGCTTTATGCTACCTGACCCATCTTGACAGTGGAGTAGATTCTCAGGGAGATTCCACGACTGACACCTTATTTCCCGCTTGACTTGAACTACTTAGCCCACAATGTAGGGATGCAATTTTAGTGATAGTGTAGGGATAGATTAGATGCTTTTCATTCATCAACCCTCAATGCAGGGACATCTGGACTCTTGTTTCCTGATCATTTGTATACTCATTCTTGAATTAATTGTTTTACTTATGCTGCATCATTTGAATTGGATACACAGATTTGGCTATCTGCTAATTTCTTTGTATTTCTATTCTGTCGTGCTGAGATGTGTTTATGTTCAATTATTTTTGGCTTTGTAATAAAACTTAACTAACCTTCCATAATTGTCCTTTGGTAATTAAGTATGAGAGGGCAAGATGGCCGCCGACAGACCGTAGGAGGTAGCAGCTCCCAACCTACTCTCCCATGGTGATGTGCTGGAGTTTTCGGTCTAAGTGAAATTGAGAAAACTATCTGATTTTTTCCTGAGGAAAAATAAGATACATGAGGGAATATGCTCCACATCGTATCTGAGCTGGAATAGCTGAGCGGGAAAAAGGAATGATCGTGGCCTTTACTAGCTGGTTTACTCAGAAAGAGTGCCCTTCAACACAACCAACACGCCTATATATTCGCTTTAAGGAAGATTCAAGTTCCATTTGGCGGATAGCCGGGGTGACGATTTTGGAAACACTCCGGCGCTTTCAAACAAGTTGGGGCATTGTAAGGCGGGTTATGGCGCCAAAGGAGCAGACGGCGATCAAGGATGTAACTGGAAGAGAAGAGGAGGGTTTACTAGCGAGTGACTCCGATATACCGGCTGCTAATCTGAGAGCAAAAGCCCGTCACAGAGCGCAAGCACGAAAAGAAGCTGCCAGGTTGCGCGAAGAGGAAAGGCTTTCTGTATCTGATAAAAGAAAACAAGATAGAGAAGCTGAAAAAAGAAAAAAAGAGGCACCGGGAAAAGGACTGTTTAAAAATATGGAAACCGGCTTGGATACCTTGAGAGAAATCAGCCTGCGGCAATCTACGTTGTTCGAATAATTTCCGGTGCTTAGAGCGGAGAATGTACCTGCTGATGCTACTGAACTTGTCGAGTCTGTTGGGATTACAGAGCTGCCGAGTTTGCTGATTGATGTAACTGAGGCTGCACACCAAGTGGTCGAGCCAGAGAGTAACGTCAATGGTTTGAGGGGAGAGGCGCCGCCCGGGGCAACAGCTGCTATGTGTCACGGAGAAGAATCGCACTACGCCGAGAATGATTGCAGTAATTTTCGGAATGAGATGGAAGGTGAGGCATTAGTTCCGATGCAGTCGGCTCAGAGGCAAGAAAACGAAAATATGACTGCCTCTGCTTTAAATAACGCTTTCAATAGGGAGGAACAGCTCAATGCAATAGTTCAGGAGCTGCAATCTGGATCAAAACAGACAACCCCTATGCCTCCTGTGTCTGAGAGTATTGTGGAGAAGACAGACATGCAGGGGGCGCTTTAGCTGTTTTAGAGACTGAGTCTCTACCAATATCAATACCTGTACTGTGCATGCAGCAAGTTCAGACAAGTAAGGTGCAGGAGGGTGCTGATATAGTGAGCGATGACACCCTGACAATGGTGGAGGGGCAAATGCTGGGAGATAAGGAAGTGCCAGAGATGCCGAAGGGTCCCCTCTCAGATAAAGAATCAGCAGAAACAATGAATAATAAAGCTAGAGATGACAATATCGCAGTTACCTGCGAGGGAGCCGCACATAAAAATCTTGATGATGCTCAAACGGTGGATGGGGGGAGGTGAGTGGAGGAACAGATAGTAGGAAAAATTGCTTGCCTCCCACAACCACTGGCTCACCTAGTGACGATTGTTTTTATACTGGGAACGAAGATAAAGAGGATAATGAAGATAAGGATGAAGAAGAGGAGGGTGAAAACTCAGATTTAACTGATGACTTGTCTGATAAGTTAGATGCTATGTCACTATCTACGGAGAGCTGCCTGGAGGAGTCCGAGACAGACACTTCAGAGTTAGAATCTGAATCTGAGCATAACACTGCACTGAAACGAAACCCAGTACGTAATTTGAGTAAAGTCAAAGGAAGGTCCCGCAGGAGATCAAAAAAACTTGGGAGCACAATGCAAGTGAAGGTAGACAAGAAATTGGATTGGGACTATGCAGCTACTTCGCAGTTATACCAAGAGGGCGCAGCCGGTGGCTCCCAACAATCAAACCAAGCTCAGATTCAGACGCAGGATCAGGCGGGAGGGTATGCAGCCAGCTTTGATCTACTATTCTCAACCCTGAACGAAATTCAGGGGGAGGCTCGACGTGAGAGTCAGAGAGCTAAGCACATAAACAAGAAGATACAAGGGTCTCTGCGCAAAGTTAATAAAATGTATGCGGGAGTTTCTGGTAGACTGGTAGAAGTGGAAGAGAGGACAGGTAAAGTGGAGGATGAAGTAGTGAAACTACAGGAGTATAGACACGAGCAAGAGAAGACCTCATCGGATGTTCTCTGGAAGCTAGAAGAGTTTGAGAATAGACAAAGGCGCAATAACATAAGACTGCTCGGAATTGAGGAAGGGAAGGAAGGGGGTGATGTGCGTGCCTTTGTTGTCGATCTGCTGAAAGGGGCTTTTCCAGAGATGGACAAGTGGGACTGGGACAGGGAGGTGCAGCGGGCGCATCGCTTCCCTCTAACTCAAAGATAGAACAATGCAGGGTTCAAAGCAAGGGCCATATTGGTGTATGTGGGACATTTTTTGTTAAGGGAGGAGGTAATCAGCAAGGCAAAACCAATGGCCAAAAGATCATACAAAGATATCATTTTCTTTGCTCGACCCGACTTTTGCCACACTACGGTGGAGAGAAGATGGCGTATGAGACAGCTAATAACGCCTTTTCAAAATGTAGGATGTGATGTATTCTTGTTGTTTCCCTGTCGCCTCAAAGTTGGATTCAATGGTCAGTTCAGAGTATTTTATTCTGAAATAGTGGCACAGGAGTACCTGACTTATTTAAGAGAAGGGAGGGCACAAAGGGAAGGTAAGGCGCAAAGCGACCGGGTTGCAGCTATAAGACAAACAGCCCAGTTGACATAGAAAAGGAAGGTAGTGATGCAGTGGTGGGGTTGGTATGAATCACCCCAGCACAACAGGACTAAGAAAGGGATAACGGGAGAGTTGGTGGGAGAATCTTCCTAGGGGGGTTTGGCTGTCAGACATAGGTCAGCATTGACCTATTTGCCAGTAAGGGGGGGGGGGGGCGGGTAGGGGTTTGGGGGGGGAGGGGAAGGGGTGGTGCAGGGCATGGTACGGCAACAAAAGTTGAAGTCTTTCATAGAAGATGAGGTGGCAAGGAATGGGGATATGATTAGGTATAAGGGGTTTGAAGAAAGGAAGGCACTATTTGGTGATTGGTACAAAGTAAAAGAATCAAACCACAATGGAAAAATAAATATGGTTAATAAACGTGTGAAGATATATGGTAAGAGTTTAAGAATTATTCATGGGGACTAGATATGTAACATGGAATGTTTGCGGTTTAAATGATGCCCAGAAAAGGCTAAAGATTTCAGTTGTTTTAAGACAAATGAATGTTGATTTTATTTTTTTACAGGAAACACATGTCATGGCTTCGCAAGAATATTATTTGAAGCAATTGGGTTATCATGTATTAGTAAATTCGCGGCAAGGTGTCAAAAAAGGGGGGGTAGCTATATTATCTAGAAATCAAAATCTGTTAATGAGAAAAAAGGCACAGGATCAATGGGGAAGATGGGCAATGATTGAGTGTATGATTGATGGTGAATGGACTACATTAGTAACGGTATATGGATCAACTGAGGACGACCCTGAGATCTTTCAGTTTTTGGATGTGTAATTAGCTACTTAGGCGCCTAAAATTATCTTGGCAGGGGATCTTAATATTAATGGTGCTGATGGTCTGGGGCTAGGTTCGTTTGGTAAATATCAAGGTAGGAAGAGAAGAGTAAGTCAGGCACTACAGAGTTTAGTAGCAAACAATGCTCTTTCAGATGTCTGGGGAAAAAATGTGTAGATAAAAAGGGTTTTACATATTATTCTGCTCCACACCAAACCTGTGTTAGATTGGATTATTTTTTTGTTTCTAGTATTATTCTCTCGGACTCAAAGATAGAAAGACTCCCGCGGATCCTTAGTGATCATAATCCCCTTGTGCTTACAATCACTAAAGCAACAAATATTAGACAGCAAAGACCTTGGACTTTTGAAAGAGGGCTCTTACAAGAAGATAAATATGTGGAACATATGAAAAAGTGGATTAGGGAATTCTTTGAGATCAACAGGGGTAGTGCTGCTACAGGAGTGGTCTGGGATACCTTTAAGGCGGGAGTCCGGGGAGAAACATTGAGTTTTAATTCCTTTAAACGAAAGCAGGAGCACATGCAGAATATAGGAATTATTGAGGCAGTACTTAAGGCTGAACAGGAGTTGGAAAAATGTGTCATGACTGGAACCCCATTAGACACTGTTATGATAGAACTTTTGAAAGTTAAAGGGGATGCAGAGGGAGAAATTACCAGAAAAGCTGCGAAAATATATATGACAAAGAGAGAGAGATATCACGAATTCAGTGAAACAGTGGGGAGAACTTTAGCTATGCGGACAAGACAACAGGAAGCATCGGGCATTGTGAGGGAGATCAGGGACACAGCAGGCAGGATTCATGCAGATTCAGTGGAAATAAGAGAAGTTTTCAGAACCTTCTATGAAGAACTGTATGACGAACCATTGAGGGGAGATATTCAGGGATTCATTGATTATTTACAGGAGATCCCGGTAGTTAAGTTTACGGAGGAGGATGCAGAAGGTTTGGAAGAGGATCTGCAGGTAGAAGAAATCAAAGAAGCTATCTTAAATCTCCCCTCAGGGAAAGCAGCGGGCCCTGATCAAATCCCGATAGAGTTTTATAAAGTGTTTTGGGATATCTTAGAAGGGGATATAATTAAGACAATGCAGCAGGCACAGTTAGGTGAATCTATCCCCGGATCATGGGGAGGCGCGGAAATCGTGATAATTTTGAAAAAAGGGAAACCCCCGGAAGAGCCTGGATCATACAGGCCCATTACCCTTATGAATACGGATACTAACGTATTTTCTAAAGCTTTAGCAACAAGATATGCCAGGATAATAGATAAAGTGGTGAGCAAGAGTCAGCATGGTTTCATACCTGGACGGGGCACTACTCACCACACACGCAAGGTGATAACTTTATTTGATGCCACAGCAGTCTCAGGGGACCCAATGGCGGTTATGTTGTTAGACGCCGAAAAAGTCTTTGATCGGGTCTCCTGGGACTACCTCTGGCATATAATGGAAAGATCAGGTGTTCAAAAGCGATTCGTTAAAGCGCTCCAGGCGTTATATGTAAATCCAGTGGCTTCTGTGCGAGTGAACGCGGGTCTACAGGACAATTTCGAATAAGGAGAGGTACAAGACAGGGGTGCCCCTGCTCACCGCTTTTATTTGCCATGTACATGGATCCACTGATTCGTAGAATAGAGAGCTGTGAGCTAATAACGCCATTGCGTACACGAATCGGCCAGTGTAAAATATTAGCATATGACGTTGCAGTGATTACACCGACCCCTATGGAGGCTATTGTTCAAATCGAAATTGAGGCCTTGAAGTTCGGGCAGATCTCGGGCTATAAATTGAATGTGGCAAAAACACAGATCATCAGAAATTGTCATACTATCTGCACAGATAGTCGAGTGGTACAGGCAGGAATATATTTAGGGGTGACTATCTCGGCTGATTTGGATAGTCTAGTAGAAAAGAACTTAACACCTTTAATCAACAAAGTGCGGAAGGACTTGGATAGACTGGATAATTTACATCTCTCTATTGTGGGGCAGACGAATGTAGTAAAAATGTTGGTTTTACCCAAGTTTTTATATTTTTTCAGAGCAATACCGTTATTATGTGAGGCCAAGGTATTTAAGAATATCGAACATGTGATTAACAGATTTATTTGAGCAAAGGGGAAAACTAGGAGGGCACTTAGGTTTATGACACTACCAAGGGAGAGGGGAGGGTCGGCACTGCCAGACTTTAAGTTATATTACTGGGCAGCAGCTCTACAGTATATGGTAGGTCTGGTGGGGGGGGGAGAGTCTGAAGGCTGGAACGAGTTTGGCTCATTAGCGATATATGGATTAATTTTGGGCTCAGAAGCTGAGAATGTATTCTTAAGATATACAGAGGCTAGTTATTTCAAAAGGACACGGTTTAAGACGCTTATCGCAGCTTATACAGTTTGGAAAGCTTTTGCTAAAAGGTTTGGACTAGGGAAGTATAATTTATACACCAGATTGAGAAAAAATCCAAACTTATCAGAAGAGGTCTTTTCTGGACCTATATTCACAGAATGGGAAAGGAGGGGAGTCAAAAGGGTAGGGGATGTTCTGGGACAACAAGGGGTTTTTCAGTTTTCTGAATTACAGACTAAATTTGGTTTAGATAATAGGCAGTTTTTCAAATATCTACAAATAAGGAGTTTTTTATACAATAAGAAGGGAGGACCGGCGGGCTTTACTAAAAATCCTATTATGGAAGTGATCCAAGCAGGGGAGGACTGTACAATAAAGAGGTTTTATGCTGAATTAACAATCTTAAAGCAGGATGATATTGAAAAATGGGCAAACAAATGGAAAAATTGTTTGGATGTTAGTGAGGAAAACTTTTACATCTCCCTAAAAAAGGGATATACACTGTTGTGCTCAGCGCCTCTTCAAGCGCAACATTATAAAACTATTTATCATTTGTATTACACGCCTGCAAAGATAGCTCAGTACACAGGAATTAGTTGCTTTAGGTGTGGAAGTTTGGATGCAGATCTGGTACATGTATTTGCAATGTGCCCTCATTTACAATTGGTTAAAAAAGATATCGAGGGTTTTATAAATAAGGTATTAGGAACTGAAATCCTCCTAACTCCTGCGATAATTCTCTTGGGAGTGAAGGAGGACGAGGGGCAAATACAGGGAGGAGGGGAATTCTTATTTGTAGCTCTGGCAGTTATGAGACTGTGTACAGCATCTGCGTGGTTAGATCCCCTACCACCTTCATTTCATCACTGGTTGGCCAAACTACTAGCAGTGTATAATCTAGAGATTGAGATATATGCACGGAAGGGGAAAAAGGGAAGGAAGATTGGTAAACAAATTTGGGGTCCGATTACCCGATGGAAAGAAGGGAATTTTGATTGAACGCTTAGAAATATAAATACTTATTGCGGGTCAGACCATATATATGCTAGTGCTCGATGTCTGCCTCAAATCCCCTGTACTAGTCTATTTTTTATTTGTTTGGTAGGAATTATTATTCAATATTGTCACAAGATGTTAAAAGGTAGAGACTTTATGTATTAGGAAAACTTGAAGTACGATAATTGTTTCCCATCTTGATTGTATTGGTGCTTATCCTTCAACAAAGAAGATAAAGTAAAATATATTATATTTAGTTTTGTTGTAACAGGTTGCCGTGCCCTGCACGAAAAAGTGAAAAAATCTTCAATAAAAAAAATTAAAAATAAAAAGGTAATCAAGTATCACAAATTGGTGCGAGACTTGATTTTACATAATGATTTACCCCTTTACACTTTCATGCTGCCAAAAGGTTTCATCAGTGTGTGGCACTAGAAAAGTTTCAGAACGAAGAGAAGGGCCGCTTTCAAGGGGACACTCCCAGCCATTCTTCCCAAATGACCTGAACCAAAAGTTTACTCTGGCTACAGAAGAGCATCGAATTTTTGGGGAACTTAAGCTACAAGTCTCACCCCAATTGGCGAGTAAGTTCAACTAAATGAGATGAGAAAATGTACTCATTTACAGTGATCCAGTTTCTATCTAATAATCCCTGGCTCAAGCCATCCTCTCCGGCTCAAGCCTTGCTCTCCGGCTTGGATTGGATGAAGTGTAATCAATGGGCTGGAACCAATTTTTATAAAAAAAGGAACATTATGAACGTGAGATAAATGGTGAAGGAGGTCACGAAAATCTGTTTGGGCAGGGAAAAGTTTGTGATCAGACACTGCGCCACATCCCAGAAACGTTTGCTCCTTTACATCATGGTACATATAGTCCACAATTTGCGCTCACCTCAGTGTTGTCTCAGTACAGTAAACACTGAGGGAAGTGCAAATTGTGTTCCAGGGTATTGATTACACTTCATCTGGTCCACGCCAGAGATTCCAGCCCGAACTGGAGAGTACGGCTTGAGTCGGAGATTCCAGCCCGACTGCAGACGTATAGATATGACTCGTAAATGACTTCTGTGAATACCAAAAGTTGTAAAGTTAGACATTTGTCTCAGATTACCTTTGTGAATCAGACCCAATGTTTTGAAGGGGTAGTACTAATAATTTATTCTATCAATATATGATCATAAAAATACAAACACATAAAGAATAAACACAATAGGTCATTACATTTAGTCTAAATGTACTACATCATCATTGTGGGTACATACAGATTGTTAAAATGAAATGGGAGAAATCCAGTTAAAGTGCACAGACTGGTCCCTAGTTAACATTTTCATTTCCATACTGCACGCATCTTATATATAAGGAAGATTATATGTACACATTAATTAACAGCACTGAGTATAAGAGTTTCACTATAACTGAAAAAACATTAAAATTGTATCTAGAATCCCAGAAAATTAGATTTGGGGCAGTCATCTATATTTGAAATGAGCATTTAAGTCCTGTAAGTGTATTAAATGTGGCATTTGGATATTTGGCACCCATACCTAAAACAATAGTAAACAATATCCATATATTAAAATAACTCGCAATTCAACAATTCAACAATGAAACAACTATAGGCACATACAGTCATTTCGTACCTGTACCGAAGGCAATAATTAAGTATATCTGTATACAAAAAACAAAAATACCTTACAAATCGGCAATAATATATAAAATACATAGACCATCACAAAACTATTTTAAGTTATATTAATCACATGCTGGCAGATGCCTGAGTCTGTATATTCTCTACCCATCATCAAGTAGCTGTCAATGCTTTACAACAGATCTCCCATATGTATGATAAATATCTGGATACTCCATACACGAGCCATTCAGTGTTTTCCGATCCACGAATACAGGTAGCCTCTGCTAATTGATTAATAGGTAAAAGCAGACGAATTGTCACTATGCACCGCCTCTTAGTTTTCGTATAAGTGGGACAGAACAACATGAAATGCTCAACAGACTCTAGAGTATGGTTAAATATCGTACATGCTGGGGTAATGGGATTTTGCTTTTTCTGAATTTGCAGGTAAAATCCCATATCTAAATTTGAAAAGCAATGTTTTTGCAGTAGAGGGTTTCTATACAATCCATGAATGATTTGTGAACTAAAATAAATTTAATATTGTTAAAATCATTAGTTAGAAGTGCCATATGACGTTGTAAACAACCAATTTTCTATGGTATGAGCCCAGTATCTTGCCTTTAGTGTGGTCAGCATACTTCTGACCAGTGTCTGTTTAATCCCAGAATTCTTTTAGGCCCAGTTTGAGCAACCAAAACGAAACATATTTGAACAAGGGGCTCAATTCACTTTTGTCCATTGTTTTAACCTCGAGTACAGTTTGTTTAATGGGGATCTGTGTTTTCCCCGTCCAGATTTTAACCCAATAAAGTAACGGCTTCAAGGCTGCAATATGTGTAATGTTCTTCATGCTTAAGTCAACGTGGATTGGTATATGTGGTCACTCATTAGCATAAATAATATGGCTCTAATAAACTTATTTTCTATCTTTTCCATCCATTTAATCAGAACTGATGCAAGAGTTCTCCTCTGTAAAGGGCAGTGCCAAGCCTGCTAGTACGGTAAATATTTAACATTGGGTTAGTAGTGCTGTAGTGGGTTCTGTTCATTTTCTTTGTAGTGGCCATCTCCACATGTTGTAGGTTCATTTGGCTCTTTGTATTCTTGGCCCTCCAGGATAGATTACTTGCCATCCTTATTTCTAGGTAATCGCATTCCTTAACCTGTTCTAAGATCCCTGATCCAACCCTCATGTTATCTTTGAATGACTTATGAGAATGAAAAGCCATATGTTTCGTTTTTGACCCGTTTAGGTGCAAACCATAAGATCTACACGCCTCTGAAAACCTATCCAAGATATTTTGTAAACCCATAGGGGATTTTGAGAAGCAAATAATAGAGCTGGTATTTGCTGGTCTGCCAGATTCTCTGAATTGCTGTTACACTTATATACAATTTTAATAACATGAAACAGTGTAGGAGCTAAAACGCATCCCTGTTGGACGGGTTGCATTAGCCCCTTGGCTGCGGGGGTAATTCCGCCGCAGCGCTAGGGGGGAGGGGAGGGGCGCTCGGCGCCGCCATGCTTGTGACTGAACCACTCCGTCACGAGCCTCGGGCATGCTATGCTTGTGACAGAGTGGTTCCGTCACGACCCCGCCCACTCAATAGAACGCGCCGCGCAGGCGCGGCGGCCGGGCCGTGACGGAACCACTCCGTCACCAGCACAGCGCGTCCTTGGCTCGTGACGGAGTGGTTCCGTCACCAGCATCGATGGTGTTAATTAGTTGAGACAATTTGCCAACACTGCCCCACCTCACTTGTGCAATATTCCCCACAATGGGACGGATCACAAAGTGCAGCAGACCTAACGGTATCCCTATTTCCTTCAGAGCTGTCCACAATTCCCCCCTTGGTATTAAATTGAATGCCGATTTAAGATCCACGAACACCACACATAGATTTCCATTACCAGTTCAAACCCATTTCCATAAAATCAATAACACCCAAAACACCTGGTCTATGGTGCTCGAGTAGAACCTAAAACCTGCCTGCAGGTGGGATAAGATCTGATCTTCCTCAATCCATGCTTGTATTTTAGTTAGTAGCTGCTTAAAAAAGAATTATTGTGATGTACCTATTAGACTAATGGGTCTGTAATCAATTGTGTCCCCCTTGTCTCCTTTCTTTTTTTTTCACAACACATTTTATTCCATTTTTATGATCATACAGCCCACTGGCTCACACATGCATTGACATCATTTCATGAGTAATATTGTATCATATTTAAATTAAACTGTAGTAACAATGCAACCCCTGGACGTTTGCTTATCTAAGTCTAATAGGAATGTTTTCAGTTAATATCTAGCTTTAACAAAAAATATTTCATGAGATATGTTGTGTTAATATGTCATATGCCTGGATTTCAGTATCTTTGGGGTTTGCCATCGACATCTGTTGTTCTAGGACAATGCCACATGAGCCAGCCCATTGCTGCCATAATTTCGTGTTTCTGGGGGCACCAGCAAACCCGAAAAACAGGTATTTCTAGTCCCATGCAAAAATCCATCCCTTTCTTCCATGTCTGTCAAATGATGTCCCTTCTGCAGGGGGGTTGTAAGACTTCCATAGCCTAGCTATGTCTCGTTTGGCAAGAGTTAGGCCCAGCAATAGGAGATATTGCTGATATCTATTACTCCCGATCTTGAAGGAGTATTAATCTAGGGGATTTAGGGAGCTCCCATGCCAGCACTTCTGCCAGGCATTTGATCACCCGTCCAGAATCTATCCAAGGCTGTACATGTCCACATGGTCTGTATAAAGGTACCCTTGTCATTCTGACATCTCAAGCATATGGGGGATTCTATCATTCCCGCTCTCCATAACCTATATTGTGTGTAATAGGCCCTATGTATGTATTTAAAGTGTATCATGCGTAAACGCAATGAGATAGCTGCACCCTGAAAGTGTCTCAGTCCAATCATCAGTGTCATTTTGAGATCTTATGATCACCTAAAGCACCCATTAAACGTTTGCCGTCTAGTGGGTTAAAATCTGGGAGTGACTCCATCATAGTGATGTAGGGAGTGATAGAATGACAAAACTGTATGTATCGATAGAACTGGGAGTGGGGCATTTGAATTACTTAAGTGGAAGGCTGAGCATTACATCCCCGATGGTGGAGATCCCTATTTGGTCCCACCCACGGAAACCCTGCAGGCCCACTAGGTGAAGTAGCTATCTATTCTGCCACAGTGGTGTTCCACATGTGATGCGTCCCCACCAAACCAACCGTCTGAGAGATTGTCGCTGCGCAAGTATCACCACTCTAATGGCAGGCGATAAGGCCTGGATGTCCGATCTACTGTATAAATATGAGATGTGTGTAGGGTCATATAACACCCATCGTTGTACAGCGTAAGACGGATCTTCACTGGATCAATACCACCAGTCATACGCCACCTGTAGATGGGATGCCGCATGGTAAGCTCGGACGTCTGCGTCCGCAATCCCTCCACAGTATATGGATTGAAAGCATGTCCACAGTGATACATGGGATGTCCCCCTCCCCACAGAAATTGCCCCTGTATAGCATTACGTTGGCGAAATCAAGATAACAGAACCGGGTCCCAATTATTCTGTAAATGATAAAGCAGTCATGGGAGGGAGATCATCTTGAATATAGCAGATCTCCCATAGAAGGACAATGGTAGTCCCGTCCAGGTTCATATGTCTGTCTATACTTTTTCAGTCTTATTTCCTATATTACAATCCCTCGATATCTTTTGCCCATCAGACAGAAAGACCCCTAAGTATTGCAGCCCGTCTGTGGCCAGGGTTAGGTCGGTCACCCATGTACTATTCCCGAGTGTTCCCTGTAGTGGCCAAATTACCGATTTATGTACATTCATATTGAGGCCTGAAGTTTCTCCAAATATTTGTATTATTTTTTAAATTCTGGGTCCCAATATATGTGGATTAGGCAATATGAAATTTCAGCGGTCCATTCAAAACCTCTAACTAGAGCATCTTTACAGATCCAGTTAGCCAGTGGTTCAATTGCTAATGCTAATAACACAGAAGAAAAGGGACGCCCCTGTAGAGTACCTCGTCTGATTGTAAAGGAAAAGGGGGCTGAGACACTACTGACTACCCATACTGCGGCTGTCTGGTCTGTGGATAATATCCAAACAAACAGCCATAAAGCATGGACCAAAGCTCTGCTGTTTTCGCAATGTGATATATCAAGCTGACGCATAGCCTGAGGTGCCTGCACAAGCTACCGCAGCCTGCTCACGAAGAAACCCACCTGTGAGGGAAACCCCTGTTTGGGGAGAGACTGCTTCTGTTCTTGCTTTCTCGGCGCTGCCGCTCGTGTTACCTCTCCACGCCGCAAACTTCAGTGGGGGGACTACGCTTCCCAGAATTCCGCCGGGCGCAGGCACAGCGCGTCATTGAGAGCGGAGGTGCTCAAAAACATCGGAGCCCTCCCGCGGCGCAGGACGTGCGCGGGCGTGCCCGGGCCAAGACCGGGCCAAGGGCGGGCCCGTCCGCGCCCGTCAAAGCCCGGAGGAGCCTGGGCTGGGCCACCCCTCTGATATCTGCCACTTGGGGGCCATCTTCTATAAGGTACTGTTGACAAACATATAGCTTGCTAATCTTAAAAACGTTTATTAGCGCATCTGTCAATATTTGCCTGTTTGTGGGTGCACCACTAGTACTACCAGATCATAACAAAGCGCAAGGGAGCAGTGGGAACTTTGGACGCTTTCATTGTCAGGGCTGAAAGTCTACTTACTCATGAAATTGAGCTTACTGAAAGACGTTTGTCCCTGGATCTCCTAACTGCAGAAAGGCGAGCATCCCTGGATGTGCTAAACCAGGGTGATATCATCCATCATCGTCTATCCCTAACACAGAATTTGCAGATATTACCTGAGGATGTGCCCCTATCATCGCCGACGTTGTTGATAACGGATATTCCCCCCACTGCCTCACCTAATGGCCACAGAATTGCAACACGGGCACGAGCCTCTAAAACTATGGCCCGAAACAAACTATTAGAGCCTGCAGCGAAACGGAAATGGGTTGCCCCTCCCAAATTGAAATCCAAAAATCCATCTAAAACTTTAAGAAGTGTGGTCTCCCATTTTTGCCTAATTTTCAGGAGTGACGACCCCCAGCCGGCACAAGCTCTTACTTCTCCCGTGGAAGCTTCTCTGCTGTTCACAGATAAGGAAGTGGAAAGGGGGATCTGTTGTCTAACTAGCGGAAGCTTGTTTCCTTCCCAGTGTAAGAATTGGCTTTTGTAGTCTGGTCTGCCCTGTTCCCATGATGCACTGGCCAGGGACAGACTAATTGGCATACAGCCAGGTTCTGAAACTGGGATGGTGCAATGAGCTAAAAAATGGTGTTGGATCTAGCCCTGATCTCTTGACTGGGTGAGAGTATTCTGCTTAATTCAGAGACTCTGTCCCTCACCACCCCTTGTTGTAAATAACTAGCAATAAGGCCCCGGGTCCAGATGGCCTTCCCCCTGATCTATTTAAATCCAATGTCTTCTTTTGGGCCCCAATTCTCACGGCGGTTGTCAACGCTGGAGTTGCCAACGGGGTACCAAAGTCTTGGGGAGCCTCAACTATTGTGCCCGTTTACAAGAAAGGAGACAGAAGCAATGCAGCTTGTTATAGACCAATCTCCCTGATCAACTCAGTCGCCGAGGTTGTTGGAGGGATCATATTAAACAGGTTGACTGTATGGGCCAAAAACAACAAAGTCATGTCACCAGTGCAATATGGTTTTAGACCAGGACATTCTACAATAACCCAATGCCTGAATCTATACCTAATTAGTGGCAAATACACCCTGGCTAGAAGCGGAACATTAAATATGGCCTTCATGGACCTTTCATCGGCCTTCGATTGCGTTGACAGAAGTAAACTCTGGGCCGTCTTGCTGAAAATGGGGGTTGAAAAAAATCTGATCAACTTTCTGGCCGACCTCCACAGCGATACACGAGCTAATGTGCGGTATACAAAAGACTTAAAAGTAACCAGAGACTTCAAAATAAATCGGGGGGTAAGACAGGGCTGTATTTTAGCGCCATTTCTTTTTAATCTATATATTAATGATCTAGAGGAGCACCTTTTAAAAACAAACACGGATTTCCCATACATTGGGCAAAGGGGCGTTCCTGTCCTGCTTTACGCTGACGACGCCGTCCTTATCTCCAGAACTGCACTTGGCCTTCAGACTTTATTAGACTCTTTTTTCTCTTTTATGAATTTACGAGGCCTCAGTATCAACAATGCCAAGTCTTATGTTATGAAGGTAGGTTCTGGATCCAAAAAGTCCTACCCATTCTCTGTTAACGGGGAAAAAATACCAATTACTACAAGCTTCTCATACCTTGGTGTATTGTTTGATCATAAACTCACATGAGGCCCTGCACTAAGGAAAAAGAAAGGAGATCTAATAAGGACCAATGCTGCAATAATTGACTTTGCCCTGCAAAATGGGTAACACCCCAGTGGTTGCATTAATGAAACTATATCAAGCCAAAAGTCAAACAGTCGCCTGTTATGGGAGCGATCTCTGGGGCTTCTTGCCAGCGACCGATCTTGCATCCACTGAAAATAACTTTTTAAAACAGGTTTTATGTCTACCGAAGAGCACAGCTAGCTTCTCTATTCACGAGGAACTGGGCATGCCCTATTTAGAGGACAAAATCGCTGTAAACCCTCTGATGTGCTGGCTAAACTGCTGGTTGAACAATGAAATACCTTTCACTCAAAACATTTTACTTGAAGCACTCAACTGGGAAGGTAAATTCAAGATACCCTGGATAAAATATATCCGAAATTGTCTTCAAGAACTGGGCAGGTTGGACCTCTTCCTAACACCTCAGCAAGCTTCTAAGCGCGACGTAATATCTGTTAAGGACGCTTTCTTGTTGGCTCGGCAGCTGACCAGGGAGGGGTCCGAACTGAAGAAGGGTAGTGTGATGAATCATGTTTTGACAAAATCATGTATACAAATAGAACCATACATATCTACTGGCCCATTTCCAGATATGAGCGATTCTTGATGACTAGATTTCGTTTTGATTTATTTCACCTGATGCTAGCTGTGCCCAGTGGAGCTCATAGGGGACAAGTGTTGCCAGCTTGCGGCTTCGACAATAAGTCTCCGCAAGACCTGGCACACTTTTTATTTATATGCTCCTACTACACGTTACCACAGAAAATGTTTTTAAAACCTCTTTTTAAAAAATTGAACTTCGTGCAAATAAGACCTGCACTAATTTATCTTAAAATGCTGCACTGTGAAAGCACTTTATTTATATGTAATTTTTTAAAAACAGCCATGAAATTTAGAAAAAGTATGGAAGGCTAACCTCTACCTGATCCGTTATATCTATGTATACAAACCTCTGATAAACTGTACATTTATGCTTTCGTGAGCTATGACAGGCTATCCTGAGATCTACCGTTTTATATTGACAATTTTTTATATATGTATTTTTCTTCTCTCTGTACTTTTATGACTGAATTTACTTACCGTCGAATAAAGAAATTTTGAATTGAATTGAATTGAAGTGTGGTCCTTCCTACATGTGTAGTGACCACTTGTTCCATGGGCACTCAGACTGACGATATCCCATCTACAGCCAATAAGGATAATATTATGGATGCCTTGGATTCAAGTATGAGAACTATGAAGAGTTACACTAAGGCACTCTTTGAGAAGAATCTTAGTTCCCTGCAAGATAGATTTGAACGATTGGAACGTTTGGTTACTTCGGAGTCTGCCACAGAGAGATCCGGAGGCTGCCCTCCTCCCCTATCCACTAATCACATCACGGCGGCTGACTCCTGCCAAACATGTTCTAAAATTCAGGACCTTATTACTCCAAAGCTTATTGTTCCCACTGGTTCTGGGTCGGAGGATTGCACTGTGCAGCCCTCATCTAGACATCATAAGTCCTTGGAATCGGGCACCCATTTCCCTAAAATCATCGGGCACAAGGACAGACCAGTTAATGTAAGATCAGTGCCCCTTAGTGATTATTCCAAAACTGATGTTCTAAATCTTCCCCCAGCCTCTTGTCCCTATGTTTTGATTCTGGCGGGTGTTCCTTGTCTAAAAGGCACTGTGAGGGAGTCGTGGGTAGATTTGCGGAATAAGTGTGTGGATTGGCTTAAGAAACATAAAGGTTTCAATCCATCCAATCTACAAGATATTTTAATGTTGCGCAGAGTGGGGTGGGTTGGTCAATCTCCAAAAAACATCACAGGAGACTGCATCGTCATTAATTTTCGTAGGCCCCAGTTGGTCCATAATCTTTTATGCTCAAGAGAGCATACAATTATACCACATACTGACATTTGTCCTCTCTCTTTGGGTTATTTTTATAAACCCCTCGCTCGCCCTTACTCCAACGCACCTGTAGTCTTACCTTTAGAAAACCGCTTCTCTGCTTTGTCAGATCTGGACATCCCTGACTGACAATCACACCCACAAATTTATCATACCCAACTATTAGAGAACGTAAGAGATCCTCCTTCCCATCTTCCCAACTGTCAGAAAATGTAAGAGATCCTCTTCCTTTACCCTCTTCTATTATTTATGACAATCAACCTAGACCCACCAGAACAGTGGCAGCTAATGATCTTAGTGTTTTGTCCTGGAACATGGCAAGTTTAGAGTCAAGGCTAGAAGGAGCTGCACTTTAATGGGTTTCAGTGTCATAACATTCTAGCTGTCAAACCCAGTTTGCGACGTCATCTGGGGGACTCTCCATTTGGATTAATATTGCTGCCGGCTGGAGTATTAAGAATATGCCAACAGATAATTTACATTTCCAAGCCTTGTTATTTAAAAGGAAAGTTTCTGTCTTCCTGATCAATTTTTATAACAATGATTTTAACACAATTCCAAATAGGAATTTTATTGACTTATTTAAATGTATTACTAATTTGGATTCTATGCAAGATTTCGATAAATTTGGTGGCATTTTGTTAGGTGGCGATTTTAATGATAGGCTCAATGATGTCCCTTTGCCTATTAGGTCGAATAAGCAAGGTATTTCTCACCAAAGGGGTGCTGAACTGCGTTCTTTTTTGAGCTCTCACAACTTGCAAAATGTTATGGATATCACTGCCAATTTTTTATTGAACGCTCAGTTTGTGCCAACTTTTAGAGGTAGGGGGTGCTCCTCAATTATCGATTATTTCTTCGTCTCACCTCGCCTTGCTGATCGTTTATTAGAGAGTGTTGTCATCCCAATGAGTCAAGGGGACCACAACCCTATCAGGGTCGTTATGAGTCTGGAATCACGGCCGATTTTTAAAAGGGAATGTGGTGCTAGGAACTTATCGCCCACAACAGATAATCTTAGACTAAGATGGCGGGGTATTAATATTAAGGAAGTGTTCCACGTCTTAGTTAGAGATAATTTATGTCTCTTTAACTCATGTTTGTCAGACACGGTCCCCTATCCCAAGGCTGTCTGTGATTTTGTTTAGATTTGTTCAGCCTCCAAATCTTTATTATCAGCACCCCAAAGGGAAACTAAACCAGGCCCGAGATGGTTCAATTCTGAGTGTTCAGCAGCAAACAGAGAATTGCGCAGGGCATTGTCCTCTAAACCTAATCGTCCCATTGAAGTGAGAAAAGCCAGACGCAGGTATAGGGTAACAATTAATAAAAGGAAAAATGAGATCCAAGAAGATCGCTGGGATGCACTAGCAAGAGCAGCAGACCTAAGAAAGGTTGATGCCTTCTGGGCTGCTGCTAAGAACCTGTGATGCTCAAGTCAGTTCCTGACCCCGATTAGTTGTACTATTACAGGCGAACCATGGGTGAACCATTTTGCTACCATCTATGCTGCACCACATTCGGGGCCGGCTCCTTTGTCCTTTTCCCAACCTCCGAGGGTCGATATAACTCTATCTGAGGTAGAAGACGGTATTACTCAGAGTGCGGGGAACAAGGCACCTGGCCCTGATGGCCTACCAATTGATATTATTAAATCAAATCTGGAAGTCTGGCCACCACTTCTACTAAATGTTTTTAATATTCTTACGCTTGCCTCTCTTTCTTGCACCTGGTCATCAAGTATTATCGTCCCCATTTTTAAGAAGGGAGATCGTTCTCAACCTAGTTGTTACAGACCCATCTCTCTTATTGATAATACTTTGAAAATTCTTGGGAGGATTCTATATAATAAGATTTTGAGTTGGACCGAGGATAACGGTATTTTGGAGCGCTGTCAATTAGGTTTCCGTAACAAGGTAGGAACCATTGAACAGTGCCTCAATCTAAACCTAATCCTTGGTAAATATAATATTGCACGTAGATCAGCAGTTTATCACGCCTTTATGGACCTGTCCTCTGCTTTCGATCTTGTTAATAGATCGAAACTTCGGACAGCCCTTTTGAATTATGGTCTGGATGAATCTCTTGTGCATTTTCTGGCTTATCTGCACAAAGATCTTAATGCCTGTGTCAGAATCGGTCAGGGGGGCGAAGTGACAAAAGCTATAAAAGTTCATAGAGGGTAAGACAGGGATGCGTGCTGGCACCCCTTCTTTTTATTATTTATATCAACGGGCTGCACAAAATCTTAACTGAAATCTCACGTGATGTTCCCAAAATCATGGGCAAATCTCTCCCCGTTTAACTTTACGCGGACGACGCGGTCATTTAGGGCCGCACTCCGAATGCTTTACGTGCCCTGGTCAAGGGGTTTGTTGATTATATGGAGTCCCTTGACCTCAAAACCAATTTTAAGAAATCTTTTATTATGTCTTGTGGCCCCAAGAAACGACAGCTAGGCTGTATTTTTGTGGGCGCTGATAAGCTGTGGTCTACTAATAGCTTCCCTTATTTAGGGATGGTCTTTGCTGCGAACAACTCCTGGACTGAACATATTGCTCACTCCAGGGGTAGGTTTTCAAAGGCCATCAACTCCATCCTCAACTTACCGCGCCCTAAAAATACTGGCACTTTATCGGCAATTTTAAAGATTTACAAAGCCCAATGTATTCCGGTTGCTACATACGGAGCAGAGGTTTGGGGTATTGCTAAGAGCCGACCTATTCAATTTGAGGAGAACAGATTTCTTAGGAAGACACTCTGTGTTCCTATTTCCACCACACAATATGTCTGTCATGAAGAACTGGGCGTGAATTTTATTGAAGATTGTGTTCGTGCGTGCCCAGCTCTCTTCTGGCTTTCTATCTGGAAGAACCCTGCGGCATCACTTACAAGGGATATTATCACTGACAGTTTGAATTGTGACAAATGTATGGATATCCCTTGGCTCTCTGGAGTGTATAATAGTCTTTGCAGTATTAACCAAGGGAGCGTTTTTATTAATTATACTGCAAATGATCTCCCACATAAAAATGATTTACGACATTCTTTATATACACTGTACAGCCGAGAAAGATTACACAGGGAATGTCTGAAAACAACTGTCTCCACTTATTTGACCCACGATCTTTTGATCTCACCTATGCCTCGCTATTTGACAATCCCGATGAGCTATTGGGAGCGAGGCTTATTATTTCGCCTTAGGACTGGTACAATTAAATTTGCACTCTGCTTTCCCCTCGGCCACCACAATGAACTCGATTTTTTGCCTTGTCCGTGTGATGGCCTTAGTGGACAATCTGCTTTGCATTTTTTATTCTTTTGTAAATTTTATATGAAATATATTAAATGGTTTTTAACTCTGTATTTTTAAAAATGTAAGCCTATTAGCTTGGAAAATGCTTATCTAATGATATTAACTCTGGATGAGGATGAACTTATCTTTCGCATTGGCACATTCTTGCGAACAGCTGTTCGAGCAAGACAGACAATGTTTGATCCATGAATCTGGTCCCCTTTATATGTATCCTGGGAATTGTATGATGTTTTCTATTTACTGCTGTGCCTTTTATGTATTTGTACTTTTGTGGATACTTGGATATCCGAATAAAGTTCTTTTGAATTTCAATATCCAGCTGACGGAGTCGAAGGCCTTGTCTATGTCTGCCAATAACATGGCGGCTGGCCTGCCCAGCGGGTCCACTGCTGCTATTGCGTTATGTGCTCTTCTTATGTTATAGTGAGTGGATGGGCCAGTTCCGGCATATGTGATATTAACCTATTGGCAAGTAGTTTTACTTCTGTATTCAAAAGGAATATAGGGTGGTAGGAGGCGTGCTGTTCAGGAGGTCTGCCTTGTTTAAGGAAGACCACTGTTTCCGCATGTCGCCAATCTGAAGGCAGGCGGGCTATCTTAACTGCTTCTTAAATGATATTGAGAAGGTGCGGTCCTAGTTGGGGCATAAAGGCTTTGTAAAATTCACTAGGCTATCCATTTGGGCCGGGCGCCTTTCCTGTTTGTAGTTCCGATATTGCTTTCGCTAATTCTTCTAGCATGATGGGTGTATCCAGGGCCCTCTGTGAATCGTCAGGTACAGTCTTAGGTGGAATATTGTCAAGAAAGCTCTCGATCAGGGTGGGATCATTGTCCTCCGTGGGCGTATATAGAGCTGCATAGAAGTCAGTGAAACTGTGTGCTATTTCAACCGGGTCTCTGTGCGTCACGTATTGTTGGGAGATGGATTGAGTGTGTAGCTTTTCTATAAAGTATATGGGAGTTTTCCTGATTTGTCCCTTGATTGATAGAACATGCTCTGAGATGTTAGTTAAGCACTTTGGGCCTCTTCCATCAATTCGCTTTGATACTGTTGTTGGGTATGGCAGGGCTGCCTACGTGTCGTATGAGCTCCATCTACACATCCCTGTCTTTCTAACATCATTATACTGTCTTCTAAGTGTGAGAGCTTACTGTTGCGGTGTTTACATTCTGCAACACGGTAACTATTGTTTTAAAACTAGGTATTATAGCTTTCCATAGTATTTCTGGGGAAGAGGTTGTTTCCATGTTAAGTGTGAGGTAGACTGTTAGTGCCTTATGGATCTGGGATCTGTAGCCCTAATCTTGTAGTTGCCATGTAGAGTCTCCACCGGAATGGGACTTGGGCCTGAGCCTATTAAAGCTGTATTGTGATCGGAGGGTGATCTGACAATCCCCGGGGCAGGATTGTAGTGTGTAATATTCTGTGACAATAACGATCTGGGATGAATATGTAATCTATCCTCAAAAAAGAATTGTGGGCAGAGGAGTAATATGTGTATCCTGATTCTTGTGGGTGATGAGCCATCCAAGTATCTATCCAGGCAACCAAGTCAGTAAAAGATTTAAGCCAAGATCCCTTTGGGTTCTTTATAATCCTTGTGGTGTGACAGTGATTTTTGTATATTTTTATTATGTTGTTCCAATCTCCACCTATAACTGCCAGTACCTCCAGGCACTACTTCCCTAGTATCCACCAGGCGATCAATAAAGCTTTTGAGTGAGTGGTGGGGGAGCATAAAGGCTACCAATCATTATTTAGTCACCTGATATGTTTCCATGAACTATTGTGTAATTATGTATGTTCCCTGTGTATCTTTCCTCAAACGAGTAAGTGTAAATGACAGTCTATGATGTATTAGAATTGCTACATCACTCAACCCCCTCAAAACCTGCGTGAAAGACATGTATGTACCCAAACCGGGCCAAAAAGTGTGTTTTAGTACCCATAAAATGTGTCTTTTGTAGTAATAGTATATCTGCTTTAATCCACTGTGCTTGGCCGAGTATTCCGCCTTGCTTTACCTTGTCTAGCATGCCCCTAACGTTCCAGCTGAAGATATGTATCTGGCCCAAGGAGGATTCATCTAACTATGTTGGTTGCAGCATGTAGTGATCGATAGTCATGTATCAGTGCATACCGTCCTGGAATAATAGAATCAGTGCATTGGATTGGACAGCATACGCAATCCCCTTTGAATTTACCCCCCAACCCATCCCTAATACTTCATAATTATTGTCTCCTTACTTGTATATTGGGATCATTTCTGCCCCCCACCATAGGTCTAGGATTTCTACCCCCCTTGCTATTGCATTTGAAATTCTATTTAGGATATTGTCCAAGATGATTGTTTCTGAGTCGTTAGGCCTTGGGCAGGGAGGAGCAGTATTATGGTGCAATCCCAGGTTGACTGACTTCAATAAATCTAGGATTATGTAAAAAACAATGGATGCATGAGTGGCACGCCCACACTCTGCACATGGAACGACTCCCTGCCTCAAGGTAACGCAAACCAGTGAAATGCACTTCTTAACAGTACTTTGGTTTTACTAAATCACACAGAGCCACGCAGGATGGCTTTGTGTGGCTTAGCAAATACCATTTAAGTACTTGCATTGCCTTGAGATGAGTTGCATTAGTAAACATGCCCCCAGTCCTTAGTATGGATTAATTTTTTTTTTTAAATCTGTTTATTAATTTTCAACCATCATCAACACAGTCATAGTTTAGTATTAGCAAACAAGCACTACTGTCTTAATCGAAATAGTAAGAAAGGCACATGGCATTCAATAATATAATCAATGAGTGGGGACAGGATAGTTATGAACAACTGTCCAAGAACATTTGAGCGGTCCCAACATCCTCCTGTGTCCAACAATGCAGCCAATTGCAGCCTATAATTACATGTGCTGAAAAGTTATACAATATTAATGCAACTATTTTCCCCCACCCCGTAGCCCTCCCTCGTCCCCCCTCTCACCGGCGTGCCGCCTACAGCATAACCCGCCCCTGTAATCATTGGAGCTCCATGATTGTTCAGGGAAGAATACATACAGTTATCCAAAAAAGATCATGACCATGACAGGGAAGGGGGCACACTCATACCCCTCGTTCTTTACATTGTTGCTGTCACCTGCGAAGTACCACTCTCCGAGCGCACACTCAGATCCGACCCAGAGTCCGCATCAGTAGCCTTCAACTCAGTAACCAGAGCTTCCCACGCCCGGACGGCCTCCAACACTTTCTCATTGTGGGACCTCTGGGCCTGCTGCAGACGAATCACACTCTCACTCCCCGCCCACGTGAGCAGTGCAGTCTTCCATCTAGCATAACCAGGCCCCCCTGCAGCCTTCCAATTAGTTGTGATTTCTCTTTTGGCTAACACCAGCCCCAGGTCCAGGAATTTACTCGTTATTTTGGTCTTAGTGGTGTGGGGGAACCAGTGCAATAGGCAAACACCCGTATCCAGTCCGATCTGCCGTTCCGTTACCCTGCCTAATAGCCCCATCACTTCCTCCCAGTATGTACCCAGCTGCGGGCAGTCCCACAACATATGTAGCAGGTCCGCGTCTGCAAGCCTACAACGAGGGCACTGCGCTGTATCTACATGAAAGTATCGGTTGATCCTCGCTGGGGTGAGGTAGGCCCTATGCAGTATGTAAAAATGGACCAATTGGAATCTGGCATTTCGGGTACTCTTCCATGCCCTCTTAACGATCTGTGACCAGGCCGGGTCTGGTATGTCCTTACCAATGTCTGTCGTCCAATGATCACGCAGCTTCTGTAAATGCTGTAATCCCTCTTCACGCATGCGCCTACATAAGCAGGTGACGGCCTTGTAAGTGCCCGCTGCTATCACCGCGTATTGGCATGTCGTGATTACCGGTGGCTCCGAAAGGCCCTCACCCCAGTACTTTCGCACCGCAGCCGTCAGGGCCGAATGGAGTAAGTAGTGACCGCGTGGAAGCCCGAATCTCTCCTGCAACTCGTTATAGGGCAGCAATGTGCCATCCTCATACAGATCACCCACTACCTGTAGTCCGAGGGACTCCCACTCCGCGAGGGCCAGCCAGTCCCCTCCGTGTGGCAGGGCGGTACACATACCTAGTGGTATTTCCGGGGCGTAGGGGTCCGTACTTTGATTTTACCAAAATGGCATTTCCAGCAGAATTGTAGGGTGCGTTCTTCTATGGACAGCGAATTTACATGCAATTTCTGCTGGAGTATAAGGAACGACAGCACATGCCGACGTATCTCCGGTTCGTGGTCTCTTTCAGGGCCCCTGAATTCCATCGCCTCCGCCTGAGTAAACACCTGGAACTGTGCGGCCAGATAATATAATTCGAAGTCAGGGACCGCAAGACCCCCCCTCCTCTCTTGAGCGTGTCAGTGTATCCAGTGCCACTCTTCGCCTGCCACTCCCCCAGATGAAGCCACCCACCATGGACCTAAGCTGTCGAAACAAGGAGGCGGGTATCCACACCGGCAACGTCCTAAAATAATAGAGTAGCCGGGGAAGTGCTACCATTTTTAACAGGGCCACCTGACCTGCTACTGTTGAGGGCAGTGCCCCCCAGAACTGCATGCTCTTCTTGAGGCCTCGCAGTGCCCGACCAATATTGCCATCTAACAGGTTTTCCTGAGTATGGTAGATATGTGTCCCTAAATAAGGAAGACAGTAAGGGTTCCCACCCGATGCCCTGCGCCGCTGTAGGCAGGCTGCATGCCGGATGAACCGGGAAAACACAAGTTTTCGCCCAGTTGACTCCAAGTCCGGAGACGTCCCCAAATTGAAGGAGCAGTGCTCGAGCCCCTTCTAATCCTTCCTCCGCATCCTTTAAAAATAGTAGGAGATCATCCGCATATAAGGATATGAAATGCATCTGGCCCCGGAGCTGTAAGCCCTGGAATGCCCCCCCAATCTAGCCCGTATAGCCAATGGCTCAATGGCCAGGGCAAACAACAGTAGGGAAAGCGGGCACCCCTGCCGTGTGCCCCGGCCCACTGGGTAGGAGGAGGATACAACCGTCCCCACTTTCACTCTCGGACATGCCGAGGAGTACAATATTTTGGTCCAGCGAACATACCCATCCCCAAGTCCAAAAGCTCTCATGACCTGAAATAAGTAGGGCCACTCCAAACTGTCAAACGCCTTTGCGATATCCACAGACAGGATTGCTGCCCTTGGGTCCCCGTCGCGGTCCTCCCCCAACACGCGTAATAGTTGGCGTACACTGCCCGCAGTATTACGAGTAGGGATAAAGCCCGCCTGATCAGGATGTACCAGGCGCACCATGTGCGGGAGGAGCCGGGTAGCCAATATGCGACTCAGAATCTTATAGTCGGTGGTGAGCATAGATAAGGGGCGATATGCAGCAGGGTCCGTAGAGGTCTTCCCTGGTTTCAATAGGGAAATGATGATGGCCTCTCTAGCCGAGGCCGGCAATATCCCTAGTTCGCTAGCCTCTTTAAAGACCGATAACAACCGAGGGGCCAGAAGCTCCGCATATGTTGCATAAAATTCTATGGGCAGGCCACCAATTCTCAGAGTTTTGTTTCGTGCCACATGTTTAATAGCGCTTCTAATTTACGGTAGTGTGATGTCTCGGCCAAGGGAATCAGCTTGTTCTGCCTCTAAGGTAGGAAGCTCCAAACCCTCTAAGAACTCTCGGACTTCTACTTCACCAGTCTGCAGCTTGCTATCATATAGGTATGCGTAAAAGTTGCGAAAGCGATTATTAATCTGATGCTGGGTATATTCCGTTTGACCCGTCGGGGAGTCCAACGCCAAGATGGGGGCGCCGCGGGGGACGGAGTCAGCCAACCAAGCCAATAAGGTACCCACCTTATCTCTTTTGGCATGTGCCCTAGCTGGGTACGCCCTATAGTCAAAACACCACAAGCGTTCTACGACTACCGCCACGGCCTCCTTTGACTTCAACACTAGATCCCGGGCCTCAAGATCCGTCGAGTGTGCTCTTTCTGCCTCCCTTAGTGCCTGTTCTGCAGTGTTGATCTCCTGCAGCAGCATCTTCCGTACACCCACCCACTTGGTAATAGACAAGCCACGGATTACTACTTTAAAGGCGTCCCATTCCAGGGCAGTTGTCATGTCCGTGCCCTCGTTATCGGCAAAATAAGGTTCTATACCCGCTTCCAGCTCGGCACAGAAGACCGGGTCCTCCAGCATCTCTGGACGCAATCGCCAGGTCGGCACAGCCGGGCGCTCCTGGGCCCAGCAGTACCACCATAGCAGCTAGGCTGGAGCTACACAGCAACGCATCAAGTCTCACATGTAACTCGTGCAATGCTGAAAAAAAGGAGTATTCACGATCATTCGGATGTTGCGTCCGCCATACATCCACCAGTCCCCAACTATCCTTCCACTGTGCCCTGACCTTGGAAAGCCTATGAATGGGGGCGCCAGGCAGCGGGGGGTGGGATCTGTCCTTGGTCACATCCACTATGGAGTTGAAGTCTCCCCCATTATTACAGGGGTCGTGAAGTAAACTGACAGTTGTTCAGACATGCGGGTGAGAAAGATCGCCTGCTCCACGTTGGGAGCGTAAATACTGCAGAGGGTCACGTCCCGCCCATGAAGGCGTCCCGCTACCACTACGTAGCGGCCCTCAGGATCAACCATTTGCTCAGTCATTTGGAAAGGAACCCCGGCCCTAATCCAAATCAGCGCTCCCCTCGCAAAGGCGGAATAGGTAGTATAATAAAGTTGCCCACGCAATCTACGCTGCAGCGCCACTCCCTCAGCCCTAGTCAGGTGCATCTCTTGCAGAAATACTATCTGAGCCCCCCTGCGTACCAAATAGGAGTAGAACCTATGCCGACACCGCATCGTGTGCAAGCCCCTCACATTCGAAGTCATACATGTAACATCAGGTAATGTCTCCATAGTCAATACGGAAAAGCATAGTGAACCCCTGGTCATTCCAAGGCACGCCGGTGAGTACCATCCCCAAACATATTCCTCCCATATCCCCAACTCCCCCAGACCCCCCCCAAATACGACCCACCCTCCCCAGAACAGGCACTAACATAGTGAATCACTTTCAAACTGTTCCCAACAAAGCCCTCCCAAGATGTCAAGGCTTGCTAACTGCAGACCATCCGGCGGGGGTGGGTTAGAGCCTAACAAACAATAACAATCAACCAGGCCCTTCAGCTCCAGCCCCTTTTCAGCAAACAAGCCCCCCAGCGGGGAAAGCGGCACCGCCCCCCATCAATGATTAACAGTTCCAGTGGTGGTCAGGCTTCTCCCCCCAGACCTCCTAGAGCCCCAGCACCCCAGGCCCTAGCCGCCCGCCCCCTCAACATTCCAGGAATCTCAAAGCAATCAATACTTACCACCACAGCAGGTCCAGAGTCTTGGAGCCACCCCATCTTCATGGAGCGTCCACCATCTCATCCGCCATGCCCGGTGTAACCTTAGGGAGGACCTGGCTGCCAGAGTCCGACAGTTCTGTGTCAGTTCCATCGGCCTCCTCTCCAGGTCCTGCAGCCAGCTCTGGGGAGGACCCCTCTGCTCCAGCAATCACCGCCACCGCCTGCAGCGCCGCCAGTCACTCCGCCTCCGTTTGGGATAACGAAGGGCCCCCAGCGTCATCTCCGGGTACAGAGGGATCTACGTAGTCGTTGCTCCAGCGCCGGCCGCCTCGAGGGCAGCCCAGCCTCGCCCCTGCCAGCTTTATACTCCTCCACCCAGGACCAAGCTTCTTCCGGAGTACCGCAGAAGTGTGTCTTGCCATCCAAGGCTATCCGCAGCCGAGCCGGGAACATCAAAGAATATTGCAAGCATTCGTCGCGTAGTGCCCTCTTGACTGCCAAAAAGGAGGCCCTAGCTTGCTGCACCTCCAGTGTGTAATCCGGGAACATCGTGACTTTGCTATTGTCCACAGTATAGGGCCAGATGTCCTGGCCCTCTGAAGGAGCAGATCCCTGTCTCTATAGTGGAGAAGACGTGCCACCACCGGTCGTGGCGGGCGTCCCGGGTCTGGCGGGCGCGCCAGCACCCTATGAGCCCTTTCTAGTGTGTAGATCTGCGACAGGAAGAGACAGGAGGAGGCAGTCCGCCCGTGGCTTCACAAGTTCCCCGAGGCCGGGAGGGCGAACCCGGCCGCAGTGCAGGGTCCCCTGCAGGGGCACCGCCCATGTCTCAGCAGGTCAGGCGCCAGGTGCCCTCAATAATCCAATCCACCGACTGCCCCAGTGTCTGCGTAGGGTGAGGGTTCGCCCCGCACCAGCTCCAGCCTCCGCCGTCCGTGCCCCATCGAACCGTGGCTTCCTCCCGGTCCCAGGCGTATTCCAGTGCCCGGGCCGGCCGCACCTCCGGCCGCCACCCCCCAGAGGTCCGCAGCCAAGGTAGGGGCAAAAGTAATCCCAATAGAAAACAGGGGGGGGGGGAGGCGCTCACGATCCTCCGCGCCACTCCCGCACCCCCAGCTCAGCTCCGCCTCCGCTCACCTTCCGGCTGCCCCCCGGGTTCCCGCATTCAGCAAGAGGCAGTATTTCAGACCGGTGCCCGGCCCGATCCAGAAGTTCCCTCGGAATTCCAATATGAATCTGCATAATAAATATGTCTTACTTGTGACATCGAAGCATCATAGAACACCATCCTCTACCCTTGTTGTCGTGGAACTAGCAATACTGGTCTCCAAATGATTCTTTGATATCTCAGAGTCTTTTTGAGCAATTCATTGAGAATTTTTTGAATATGTACTACTCTGCCTCAGAATAATTTGATTACCAAGTAGGAGGCTCCTCTTGGAGTGCAACATTTGATCCAAGCCTAGCTTTATGTAGAATAACTAGAGGAGTTTGCATTCTAAGATGTAAGAACCTCTAATCCTGTCATATACAACTCTTGAACTCTTACATCTGTATCTAGAGTGGCCTCCCCAAAAAGTTAACTTTTCTTTTTAAGTCAACACATGAAATGACCACTATAAATGTATGTGGTCATCCAAAACAGAAGAATTTACTTTTTTGGATCATGTTATATGAGCAGTGTATTGAGAATGATTAGTACTGTACCCAGGAAGGGGAACTCCATACTTACTTGTGACTCTTACCACCCAAGGCCACTAAAGGAAGCTCAATTAGTGGGGCTAATTCTCCAATTCTTCCTGGAATTGCAGTAGCACTCAACATTACACTGAATATGCATATGTCCTTGAACAAAAACTGAACAAAGGGTAAACCCCCAAAGACCAGTAGTAAGGATTTTAAATAAATCCTTAATAGTTATCAGGAAAGTTTACTCAAATCTGCCAAGAAGTTATCTGGCTACAAGCACTAACTAATCTAGACTGTCTTCTGTGGCAGGCACTTACAGAAACTTTTTCTGGTACTGCCTAGTTCCCTTTTTGGGGAGTGGGGTGTGGGTTGTAGGGTGTTCACACTAACTCCCTATGACTGGAAAATGCTAGCTAAACAGATCACATACACTGAGCAGGCCATCGGCTATGAGCAGTTGGAATCCATGCAAGCTGGTTGATACTAATACAAAGTTCAGCAGGAATATCATGCACTGAATGAGGTTGCTACCTGGCACAGCGTTTTTGCATTCCCGACTGGAGAAGCCGATGCAGCACTTCCGGGGTCCTGGGCAATCGGTGTCTGCGTTACATTCATGAAGATATGGTGGTAGAGTGTCAAAGTCCCTAAACTGATAGGGACACTCCCCTTGCTTCACTGCAAGAAAGAAATTCACTGGTGTAAGTCCCACAAAGCATCAGATAACTTCGAAGTGAACTATAAATAATTACTCTAAAGCACTGAAAATATTCCTAATCTTTACATAGAGTGCGGCACTATAGGCGTAGAGACCAGGATACCCTTGCCAGTGATACTGCATTTTTCAAAATAACATAACATAATGTAACATAAGTGGAAAATGATAATATTTGATTCTTGAACAGAGTTGTAGAACTGAACGACTTGTATTCTTTGGATATGACCACAACTGGACCGCATTTTGCTGGATAGTTTCTGTGAATTAATAGTGCGCTAATTAGCAGGCCTGCAATTTGCACTCAATTGAATTTTTTTCACTTGATGATGGGAAATAACGCTGTTTAAATGATCTAATTCAATATGTACTTAATCTATTATACGTCTAATTATGACCACATCCCTAAATGAAGTTACAATAAAATGATAACAAACCATAAATGTAACCTTATATGTTGTAACTTGTAATATGAAGTTATATTGAACCTAATTGCTTCAATATAATATATTTTAAATACTTTTTTTACTCTAACACAAAAATGTTGTATTTTATTAAGCATAAGTCTGAGAGTCACCTCAAAAATGTGTTTTATGTGAAGCTGTGGTCAAAGTTGGAGTGATAGTTAAAGAAGTAATGCAAACTTGGTATAGGTGTTATCCATGAAATTGCATGAAAGTAAATGTCAGATGGATTAGGAAAATGAGAGAAGTAATAGTCAGACCTATTGACTCCTCAAGTAATTCAAAAATGACAAATGTAGTTTTCCTTTAACGCCATTTTAGTTTGTAGAAGTTCAGATGTGTTTTACCAGTGATTACAGTTTTAAGCCAAAGCCGAAAAGCGTAACTTTATACAAGCAAGACAGGGCCCTCTTTGCTGTGTGATTTCCTCCCAAGAGTGCCCTCCAGCGCCTCAGTTTCAGTCTTGTTGATGTGAAGATGTTACTGCCCTTGGTTGAATAAGGAGTACTATCATAGAAGATGTTGCAGTAGAGGAAGTGTTGAGGTTCTCTCGTTTGGGTGGGCAAACAGTCATAGTAACTTGAATGGAAAACGACGATCATTAGACCGAACAGCCTCAGGCTGTGTAACATTGGGATTACCTTATTACATCTTTTAAGGTAATTCCTAATTGTGAAGAGAGAGACTTTTCAATGTGGGTGTCACTGGACTCACAAATTAAAATCACAATTTATGGTGAAGTTGGATTTTAAATGCCAATTTAGTAAATGCCACTTTTAGAAAGTTGCTAAGCAAGTGTAGGGAGGCAGGTGCACTCCTTCCTTTTAAAAAAATAATCTAATTTAGCTATAAATGCCGAGTGCTGCGTGCAAAACAGCGCTGTGACTGTCCAAACACAGCATATCAATGATACTGCCAAAAGGGCAAGGGGTTGGAGAAGAGATTTTGTGGGATTTAGCATTTCATTTAACTTTGAGCATTGAACTTTGAGCACTTGCTTTTGCGTGGTGGGATTAGGAAGGGGGTTATGTGAGAATTTGGGAAGATCAATTGTGGTTGACATTACAATTTACATGTATTAAGCGCATCATGTTTTTTATGTATTTCATGTATTTTTGTTAATATGAATACTTATGAGGTGGGTTAATGAGGCAGATCACGGTCGCACGTCAGTATGGTCCTTGCTGATATTACGACTTACAGGCATAAAGCGCGTTGTTTATGCACCTTTTTCTGATTTATTGTAGTACCTCTGACGAAGAACTAAAAGTTCGAAATGCATTGAGTTATCATTTTGTTGGCTCGAAGGATGGTTAACAGCACGTGTTTATGTTTAAGCTTGGATTGGCAGCATATGGCATCTGAAAATGCGGAATAAAGCATTCTATTTCAACCCACCTGTCTCTGGAGTGATCAAAGTAAATATGGAGTACATGGATTATTTGATAGTTAAAAACTTGGGAATAACTATGTATTACTTCGTTTAAGAGTGAAAAAATGTGGTTTACTTTAAGAGGAAAAGTTCCTCACTTTAGCAGTCTAGCAGCTGGGGCGCCATGCATCGCCCTTTTGGCAGTTTTACTCTTAGAAAGTTGGCATTAACTTGCTTTAGCCATTTGGTGGATGCTGCCTGTCTCTGTCCAGTCTGGGTGGGATGACAGCTGGGATTTACGTAACAGCAACACACAAAGGCCACTTTAGTGGGGCTGATGGATCTTCCAGGGGGATAGAGAAGGAGGAACTGGGCATAGCCTTGCACTTACACCTGAATGAGCTGCTCCATGCAGACACACAAATAGCTGCATATCCCCTGTAGTGAGGCTGGAACCAGAGCAGGAAGGGTAGACCTCTGTCCACTTCAAACCTTCTTTGAAGTCTCCCCCACATCAAAGGCACAACTGGGTATATGTACTGGCCCATGATACCACAACTTCAGCACACTTCTGGCCCTGTGACCGCTCTGCCAGGAAGAAGTGGATCAGCGCTGCTGTTTAAGGATTGCCACTCTGCTGGAAATTCTGTTTGCTGAACGCTTGCTTTGCTGTGTTGCCCTGCTGCCTGTTGCTTTTTCTTTGCCTGGGTGAGAAGGATTGGACCTGCATCACTTCAACCCAGAGTGACTCCATGGGCTTGCTGCCTTTCCTCTTGTTACCTAAGTCCCAGGGATACAAAAGACTTAAAACCCTCCTGTAAAAACCCTTGGGCTCATCAGCTTGTGAGTCTGTCCTTTCAAGTAGTGCCAACCCAATCCTGGGCCCTTGGAAGTAGACCGAGGGCTTTCTCCAGTGGAACCGAGGCACCCTCTGCTGCATGAGCAGAATCAAGGCATCACTGCTGTTGTGGGAACCAGTTTGGCACATCCTACTTGGAAACACCGCATCGCACTCGGAACCGCCTCTTCTGAAACAACACATTACCACCACTGTGTGGAGAAGATCGATGCATCGTCTGTACAGTGTGGAGAAACCCGGCTCATCGCAATCGGGACCGGCGTACTTCGGAACTGCTGCTTCACTCACGGCATCATCCCCTCAGCACTGTTGGGTGGAGAAATCCAGCACATCAACCCAACTGTGTGGGGACCACTGACGTATCACTTACCTGTCCTCCGCATCTCATGCTTGTGACCAGGATTAAGGTTCTTTTGCTCAGCCAGCCCTGCATGGGTCCTGTATCCGGCCCACGCTCCATCACGGTCGGTCTGAACTCTTAACTTTGTCACAGTCCGGCATGACCAATTAAGCGAACTCGGTTACATTTACAGAGAGGACGCTCACATATGCGGCATATCAGAGCCCATCACCCACGCCTTCTAAACGGAAATGTGCTAATATTTTCCAAGGAGTATACACGCCCACGATTTGAAAAACGAGTTCCAGGCCGATATCCCATATACCAAAGAAAGAAAGGGAAACTAAGGATGAAATGTAAATAAACCATAGAGTGACCTAAGGGGCAACCAATTGAGAAGAATGATTTGACTTGAGAACCTTGACTCGAGTTTATGATATTTTATGGTGGCCCTTTGACGCATTTTGCAACATAACTGTTGCGTCACTGTGGTTCCGTGTAACTGAGACCAGCAATACATAGAATATGGGCTGGATATATGAATTACAATAAATAAAAGCTACAAACTATATGGATAAAGTCACTCGCTAAACGAATTCCGAAATCTTGGAAATCCGCGAGAAGAATACAGACACAGACTTCTAAAAACTTGTACTATAAATAGTCAGAAGCCTTGAGGAAGTCACATGACGTGACGAAACACGTGTCGGCTGTTGTTTCTTGTGGATCAAGAATAGGAGGACATACAAATATCAATTGTCCTGTATACAGTGTTCACCACCACCCTCTCTTGGCCAGTTTTTCACCAATGAAATTTGTATTATTCATTGTTTGTCTTGTAAATTATTTTTGATTGTGTTTCCAATGTGTGTTAATTAAACCCATTCATATATATGAACCAAAATTGTCACTTGTGGCTGAATGTTCAGGATCAATGCGCAAAATAAGTCTTATTCTTTAAACATATAAGCAATTAAATTGTCACATCTGAGTGCCGGGATATTGGATTATTCAGCATGACCAATTAACTCTTTAGGTGCCATTTGCATTTAAGCTCTCTTTTTGCTTTTATTCTTTAAAAAATCATATCTCGATTACTACACATTAGATGTTTTTCAGTTTGGGCTTGTTTTATATTATTAAATTAAGTTCTATTTGTCTAAACTGGTGTGAATGCTTTTTGTGATGTGTTTGCAGGGTTTTACAGTTTAAGTGTTGCAAAAATACTTTACATATTGACTCTTAGGTTAAGCCTGACGGCTCTGTACCAAGCTACCAAAGGGTGAGTACAGGATAATTTAGGTTGTGTAGTGACTTACCCTGACTAGGTTTGTGGTTCCCGCTTGGACAGGGTGCATACCTCTGCCAACCAGAAACCCAATTTCTAACAACAATGTTTAAGAAAAATGATAAACAATATGCTTCATAGTAAGAAGCCAAAGGTAGAGATGTTCACTCTGTCTTGCACGAGGCTTGTTGTCACTGACTACACAACTTTTGCAGGTAAAGTGCTGAGACATTGGATCCTACCTACTTGTGTAGGATGTGGCACAGTCACTGAATGTTCCACCCAGTAGGCGAGCCTGCAAATGGAGGTCCATTTTATAGTAACCCTAGTTCCAGAAAGTGCTGTGGTTGCATCAGTGGGAGACCCTCAGGCTCCTAATAGTTCTGTCAAAGTAGGATGCCACAATGTGATTTTCTTCACTAAATTGGAGCCTGCAGAATAGATGGTGATATAAGTTAATCTATGTGTTTTCTGCTACAGCTGACATTTTAGGAGGGTATCTCAATTGTTATTGCATGCTCTCTTGCAGGCTTTTCTTGTTATCTTTTTGGTGTAAAGGTGTGATGTGAGTTTGTTCATAACTGCATCAGCTTGATCACCAAAGTATTGATATCTTACAGTTCTTACTCATTGGTAGGTATTGAGCAAATGGGAGATTTTCCTAGAATGATCTTGGATGAAAGCTATTGAATCGGAGAAGCCTTTTTTTATCAATGGGTTTCAAAAACACTTTTGTTGTGAAGTCACTATCCTTGATTGCTATGTCAAGGTCTACTAAGGTAACTTCAGTCTTATTTATAGTGTGGGTGAATCTTAGGTAAGGACCACATCTAATAATGTATTGGACATGTTCCAGAGCAGTGTAGTTGTCATAGCACCACATGATCAAAATCTCATATATGTGCCTCAGTATACTCTGGTTCTTGTAAGAGTTTGTGTCAGTGCATATGAAGATGCATTCAGACTGATGAACATAGAAACAGGCCTACTAAACAACAAATTGTTTTGGGGTAAACACATCCCACTCTATGCTACTGATGGATTAAACAACCTCAAGTGTCAGTTCCTAGGGAATACTTGTGTAAATGCCTCCATGTTCATTGTGATATGCAGTTCACTGTTCTCATAAATTGTAATACCTTCGAGGAGGCATAAGACTTGTGTTTCCTTCAAATAAAAAGGCATTTTTATGACTAGTGGCCTACGAAAGTAATCACAGAATTGCAACACATTTGAGTGTGCTTCTTTTACAATGAGGAAATCAGCCTCTTGTCCCATGATCGATCTTGCTTCTAGTGCTTTCTCAACCATATTTCAAAAGGAAATTCTAAGTCTGGGGTTGGCATCATCCCTGAGAATCTCATAGCTACTGGCATCAAATATGAGGTATTTGCATTCCTGATCATGCATAGCATAGGGTATTAGTACAATCGCTCCTCCCTTAAGTGTTGGTTTGATTACAAGGGTCTGATTGCTCTTGAGAGCCCTGATGGCTATTTCATCCTGGTGTGTCGAATTATGAAAAAACCTATTGTTTTTAGTTTGAATCGGCTCAACGGCTTGAATGACAGCCGGGTCACAATTTAATACTTCCACTGGTATAGTCCATGTAGGATTTTGGAAATTCGGCCTGTGCTTTAGACCTGTATTGTGTGTTGGCTACTGTTGTATGAGTGTTATATAGGAATAAAACTTCCAGTCTTACTTAATGAAAAAACTTTACAAAAATCCTGCATATATTCAACAAAGTTTTAACTGATTTGAGGCAAAGGTGATGGTGTGACCATATATTATACAGGATAAACTACCACCGGTGGTAGCCACTCTGTAGTTATTATTAAAGTGACCAGAGATAGGGAATTTTTGTGATTTTTGTCACTTAATAACTTTGCACCAATTTGATGAATGGTCATAAAACTGTGCAGACCTGATTTTTGGAGTCTTGAAAGTCTTGCAGCATTTTGTGAATGGGGTGGAAAGGAAAAAGGGGGTTCCAAAACGGGATTTAAGTCCAATGCATTGTTCCATATTGTGAAAACCGTCTTTTTGATGAAATTGGAAGGTAGTACTGCACAACTTCCTATTTATTTAAAAAAAAAAGAATGATGACCGTATATATATTTTGCAAAGCAGATAAACACTTTGGTAAAGTGTTAATAGGTAGGGTAAGTATAACAAACAAAATACTTACTTATAGCCAAAGGCGTAAGGCAGAACACAGGAAAAGTTTCCTAAAACAACATACCTGGCTTCAACTTTTGTAAAGGCAGTCATTAGGCAATCACCTAAGTATTTAACATCAACACGTACCGTGGTAGTACAGTAAAATACTGCGCAAACGTACAGTACAAACTGACCTCACAACCTATAAATAAATTATAGGTTAATATACAGATACACTACTTACCTGCACTACCCAAAATAGGCATCTGTGCACCTTATTATCTAATCCAGCCATTTTTTCACCAAATCTGTATGATGGATTTTCGCAATATACACATTCAAATAAATTAAGCAAAATGCATTGAGTTCAACCACCTTTTGGGACCCCCACAACATTTACATATTACAGTATATATTTTGGCGAAAAAACATTTCCATCTTTGAACTTTGACAACATCTAGTTCCACCAATTGCAATGCCAGGATGCAATGAACCAGTGAGAACTGAAATTAAACCGTGTTCTTTTTACGTTCCAAGGAGAAACAAGTAGGTTTCGGTTGCACCTACACTAGATCTATAATTAGTTGGCGGAAGTGGCATTAAAGGGGCCATCCCATAATTTATGTCACATGAAACCTATAAAACCAAGTAAACATTAACAAAGAAAGGAACATTCTGAAATGTCTATTGTGGGTAGTTAATAGCAAGGCAGGATTAGGTATTTATTTGTAACTTGGATTTATAGAGCGCATGGCTGCCCTTAGGCTTCCCAGCGCTAATGTTCAATTACAAGCGTGGAGGTGGGTATCATAGATGTAGTTTGAACAACCAGGTCTTTATTTGCTTTTTGAACTGCAACTTATTGTCGGTTTTTCTGTATTCTGGCAGAAGGGAGTTCCAGAGTTTAGGAGCTAAATGTGAGGAGGTTCTACCCCCCCATCTTGCTCTCCTGACCTTAGTTTGTGTTAGGTGAATTGCTGTGCTGGACCGAAGCTGTCTGGGAGGTATGTATGGCGGAATAAGTTTCTTGATTTTCCGTGGGCCTTTATTGTGCAGAGCTCTATGTGTGATGATTAGTGTTTTAAGTTTTATTCTTGCCTCTATTGGGAGCCAGTGTAACTTGGCTAGTTCTTTTTTCACAGGCTCCCGATTAGGGATATTACCCAGCAGCCTAGCTGCCGCGTGTTGTACTGTCTGCAGCTTTCGTGTGACATCTTTCGGTGCTCCAAGGAACAGTGAGTTGCCATAGTCCACACGGGATGTAACAAGGGAGTGGACTACTGTTTTCCTTAAGTGCATTGGCCCTCTGTCCAGGATTTTCCTAATGCTTCTTAGTAGATCAAAGCATATAGCTGCTGTTTTGGTCGCTTGAGTCCGCATAGATAGATCGGACTCTAGGTAAGAGAGCTGTTTTTCTCTACACTGGATGGGGCCGCGTTAAAGTCTCACATAAGAATGCGGTAAGTTTGGAAGTTCCTCCCACCTACCTCCAGGATGGGTTGAGTGGCCCCCCTTGCAGAACGCTGGAAGGGCCAGCAGAGCCAAGCAGCCAATGGATGTCCACATGGTGCGGTCAGGACAGTCTGAATCAGCAGCACTCCTCTGCCTCAGCTTTAATCGAAATGGTGTGGGTGGTAGACTAACATTAACAAACATGCCTTGAACCTCTGCCAAGCCTATTTCGTAATATTCTGTTTCACGAAAGGAATCATTCTGAACCGCGGGGTCATGGTTGCTGCGGTAAAATATTCTGGGAAAGTTTCCTTCATTCTGTGTATTGTTTTTGTTTCCTGGGCTCTGTACACGACTGTCTCTCTGTTGCTCTCTGCTTGTCTGCTTGAGTGTCTGGTAGTAACAAATGTAGGTGTGGGATTAGCCAAGGCCTTTTGATTTTAGTCAAATTAGATATACAACATACATTTTCTGCAACCACACATCATCCATTGGTTTCTTGTGTTGTTCAACATTTCTTTCACCCTCTCCAGTATACAGAGTGGGAGCCATTCACTGTGAGGTACAGCTTTCTACTCTTTCACAAGGAGCACTTTCAAACACAAAGTAGTTCCTTTCACTGCCAGGCATGGCTGTGACGGAGTGCATTTTTTTTGCTTATAATTATTTGGTGGCCTGCTAATCTGGAACCACTGCCTCCCCCCATCCGGGACCACTGCCTCCGCCGGTGTCGAAAGTTAGAAATCTAGGGGTCATCTTCGACGACAAGCTGGCTTTTACATCACATGCTAATGCAGTTGTCTCTTCATCTTTTTACACGCTTAGGATGATAAAAATCTCCTACCCTTACTTCCACCTAGTGCCGGAAAAACCCTTATTAGCACCCTAGTAATGTCAAAAATTGACTACTGTAATGGCCTCTTCATTAATGCTCAGAAAAAGGTCACTAACAGACTACAGATGGTGCAGAATTTGGCCACCAGAATGAGAACAGGTGCCCTCAAGTATCAGCCAATTTCAATGGTAGTTCGAAAACTTCATTGGCTACCTATTATAAGCTGAATCAAATTCAGAGCTCTCAGCATTGCCTTCAAGGCCATCCACAAAACTGGACCTGATTTCCTGAAGAAGGTTTTGTGCATCTAAACTCCAAATAGACTATTGCGCTCATCAATAGCCAACCTTTTGAACGTCCCTCGCACTAAAAAAGTTCACTGGGGTGACAGAAGATTTACTGTCGCCACTGCCAAATTATGGAACACCCTCCCTCTGCATATTAAATCCTGCCCAACCCTACTTACCTTCAGAAAACTGACAAAAACATGGCTTTTTAATCAATAGGCACCCCACCTCTGGCTGTTTTTCTCTACACTGAATGGGGCCGCGTTAAAGTCTCACATAAGAATGCGGTAAGTTTGGAAGTTCCTCCCACCTACCTCCAGGATGGGTTGAGGGGCCGCCCTTGCAGAAGGCTGGAAGGGCCAGCAGAACCAAGCAGCCAATGGATGTCCACATGGTGCGGTCAGGACAGTCTGAATCACCAGCACTCCTCTGCCTCAGCTTTAATCGAAATGGTGTGGGTGGTAGACTAACATTAACAAACATGCCTTGAACCTCTGCCAAGCCTATTTCGTAATATTCTGTTTCACGAAAGGAATCATTCTGAACCGCGGGGTCATGGTTGCTGCGGTAAAATATTCTGGGAAAGTTTCCTTCATTCTGTGTATTGTTTTTGTTTCCTGGGCTCTGTACACAACTGTCTCTCTGTTGCTCTCTGCTTGTCTGCTTGAGTGTCTGGTAGTAACAAATGTAGGTGTGGGATTAGCCAAGGCCTTTTGATTTTAGTCAAATTAGATATACAACATAAATTTTCCGCAACCACACATCATCCATTGGTTTCTTGTGTTGTTCAACATTTCTTTCACCCTCTCCAGTATACAGTGTGGGGGCCATTCACTATGAGGTACAGCTTTCTACTCTTTCACAAGGAGCACTTTCAAACACAAAGTAGTTCCTTTCACTGCCAGGCATGGCTGTGACGGAGTGCATTTTTTTGCTTAAAATTATTTGGTGGCCTACCAATCTGGAACCACCGCCTCCCCCCATCCGGGACCACTGCCTCCCCCGGTGTCGAAAGTTAGAAATCTAGGGTTCATCTTCGATGACAAGCTGGCTTTTACATCACATGCCAATGCATCTTTTTACACGCTTAGGATGATAAAAAAAACTCCTACCCTTACTTCCACCCTGTGCTGGAAAAACCCTTATTAGCACCCTAGTAATGTCAAAAATTGACTACTGTAATGGCCTCTTCATTAACGCTCAGAAAAAGGTCACTAACAGACTACAGATGGTGCAGAATATGGGCACCAGAATGAGAACAGGTACCCTCAAGTATCAGCCAATTTCAATGGTAGTTCGAAAACTTCATTGGCTACCTATTATAAGATGAATCAAATTCAGAGCTCTCAGCATTGCCTTCAAGGCCATCCACAAAACTGGACCTGATTTCCTGAAGAAGGTTTTGTGCGTCTAAACTCCAAATAGACTATTGCGCACATCAATGGCCAACCTTTTGAACGTCCCTCGCACTAAAAAAGTTCACTGGGGTGACAGAAGATTTACTGTTGCCACTGCCAAAAATATAGAACACCCTCCCTCTGCATATTAAATCCTGCCCAACCCTACTTACCTTCAGGAAACTGATAAAAACATGGCTTTTTAATCAATCGGCACCCCACCTCTGGCTCGATCTTCCACACAGTCCGCAGTGCTGAGACACCCAAGGGTATTTGTGCGCTATACAAATTGCTTGAATAAATAAATAAAATAAATAAAGCTATTTTTGCGTTCAACATTTTTTAAAATATTTTCACGAAGGCCTGGTAGCCATGACAAACCAAAACAAACATTGAAAAAGCAGCCACCAGGCTGGCAGCCAGGCCAGGCCTGACAATGCTCGTGTGTGAATAGAAGAGCCTATTTTGCTCATAACCAACTATCAGGTACTGCTGAATGACTGCACAGGAGACACCTTTTACAGTGTTCCTGATAGAAGCAATGCGGATCCACTAACAGACGCTTTGGATCATCAGGAGTTAGGTGTCCTTGGACTGAGCAGAGTTCACTCTGGGTTTACCACTGTCCTCACACTCAGGTGAATGGCTGAACAACCCAAACATTCACACAGGCAGATACCAAAGCTCTTGACCAGAGTTTATGGTTAGCAGTGAGACCATACCATGTGCTCACTATCATTCTTTTCAACCAAACTGCATGTTCGAATTTCATCAACTCCTAACCTCACAAACCAACAAGAACTTTTGAGAGTGATGGATCTTGTTGCTCTGCCTTGTATAGTCACTCTAAAGATGATGAGCATCCTCTCATACATCAGCATGAGGCTGCCTGTTTGCAAGGGGATTGTACTACTGCTCTTCTGGGCTACCCTAAAACCATGTACAAACCTGGCTCAGTGACACAAACTTTGATACCTCCAAATCCCTACTTTTACTGAATGCCAAGTAACTTAGATTCACCCTGGACACCTACTGCACCCTCAAGAAACACATTCCTAAAATTTCAAAAATGCCTTGTACCTGCTCTCCAATATATTCTCCCAAACTCCACACTGGCACCCTTTTAGGGCATCTGACACAGTGCAACACTTACCATTTAGAGACTGAGGAAATATTATTGCATCACCTTTTATCTTGCAGACAAGCTGACCATCTGTGGTGGTTCTTTGCACACCGACACCTGACTTAGACTGACTCAGCCGGCATCAGACTGCAGAATAAGAAGTCTAAAAAAGAAAAAAAAAAGACGGCATGCCTTTACCATCTATGAACCCAGGATCTGGTAAAATATCCCCATATCTATCTGCACCCACGTCCCTAAAAATTAGGAAACAGTTGAAGACTTACCTCTTAAAAGAACACTACAACACAATCCATTAACCATCCACAATCCAGCTTCCCCTCCTACTATCCATTGATTTTAGGCTTGTCCTTGACCATTTACTGAAATCACATACATATGTGTTCTTGTGTAATGCATTTATACGGTCCCAGGTTCTCTATACTCCCCACCTATGAAGTACTGATGTACACAATGTACAAGTATTGAGATGTGTTTTACTCTGTGTCTGTCATTGATGAAAGATTATATATTTTTAAACAGAAATCTGTTGAGTTCAATGCACCGGTGTGGTAGTGGCAACAAAGCTTTAACTTTACCTTTAGGGACATGTAACCCCGTAAGGTCCAAAGCTTCAACCAATGTTATTCCTGTCTTATTAAGATGTTGAGCTTGAATCCCCATGACATTTAACTTTGCATTCGAGGACTCAAGCATCACTGCATTTATTGAATTGTGGTTGCGATGATATCTGTCTAAATTCTATCTTATACATCTATTTGTGACTCAAGAGTGTGACTACAGGAGAGACCTATCCCAAACAGACCATTAAGGACCTAGCTAAATAGTTCCAGGTATTTAATTGTGTTTGTTTTCTTTATTTTAATCACTGCACTGTTATAAGATATGCACAAGACTAACCTTACTAACCTTATGTATGTCACCAATGGCAAGAGTTGGTCTACATACCCTAATCAATCATCTGTTGTTAATTAATTTGTGTCATACAGTGTTACATATTTTAAATGTTTTGGTAAAAGCAACCATCTCTCTACTTGAACAGTGTGCTAAGTTAAGCCAGCTGTAACTATGTGTTCACCTATTTCATGAACCACAATTTTTTCAGCTTTTTGTATTTATCTCATAGGTTATCACTAATTATGATACCAGTTGAGAGGTAGGTCCTCTATTTATATCTAAGCCCCCCACCACTTACTAGTTGCAGTGTAGGGGGAATAGACACATCCCTGATGAATGCCTTGAAACCATTGCTGATTTGTGGCAGAAACATGTGGGCATAATTATTTATACAGTGACGCATACAGGTCATTACACCTAAGTATGCCTCCTGTATTTACCCCTTGGTAATCTTTTTAATCAACCAGTGATACCACCAAATTAAAGGATACTTTAGTGGATTATCCCATGGTTTTTAAAAGTTATAAACTGGACCTAAATCATTGCCCTGAGCGAAAAATATCTAAGACCTCCCTCAGAAAACCCCATTTCAAAGGTTGAGTCAGCCCTGGTAGTAACATCTTACCAGGGTGGGACGAGGTGGCAAATAATGAAGCATGTAACATTCCATGAGTGAGCCATCCTTATCCGATTCTTGGAATTGCCTTGAATTTAGGTAACAAACAACTAGCAGCACACTGAGAATTCATTGGGTCTCTGGTAGTAACCTGCTGATTTGCTGATTAGGCAAACAACATTTATCTGAGGGTATCACACCAATTTGTTTGTTTAATGTTCAAGCTCTTCCACTCCTCTCTGACTCTCTCTGGTGGACCTTCTTATCCTAGGGAAACTTCGGGCCCACTAAACAAGCTTTCAGCAACGGTGCTGTTTCAACATCAGTCCCACAACCACTTTGGAACTGAGGCCACCTCCTATTGCTCTGCTAAAAGTTGACATGAGACTAGCACAAGTGTTACCACTTTGGTTGACAATTCCAACATCGGCAGACTCTTTCTCTTTTGGAGACTGTGTAGTCTGAAAAAATTAATAGAGCAGGTCAAATACCCCTTTGAGGGTGATACCTTGCACAAACCATATAACCTTCCCAATTGTTAACCAAGGTAAATTCCTCTTATTCGTGTGCATTTGAGATGCTTTCATGGGTGCCGCAAACTGATGATAATTATAGCTATTATAGCAAGGCCAATAACCTACTTCCTCATTTTTTTTTCATATTTTTAATTGTCCTTCTTACTGACAACTTGGATACTCTCAGCTATGTTTGAGTTTATACTCATTTTATTTAGCCAATTTTTATAGATTTTTAGGTCATAATAAGCCCATTATGCAATAGAATCGAGTAATGACGTTTGTATATGATGCGCGACACATGATTGTGTCTGGTTCAATATGAAATAATATTGGTATCAAACAAAGTAAACCAAGTAGCAGATCACATTAATAGTCTGTATATTGATAATGTCTGCATACATTATAGCTCGCAGCCCATCCATTCGGTGCATCCTACAATATCAAGCATATAAACTTATTCAGAATCCAACTTACACCATCACATAGCCCCAGAGCCCCCTGCTTTCCCCCCACACATGAGAAGTAGGAACAGAAGTCCGCCAACCCATCAGGCATAATTAGATAATTACGCCAACTTATATTCACCAGACCCTGCTAAGGTCCCCCGATGGGGTTCAGGACATTTTAGAGGAAACATCTTGTATTTTTTGCAGCTCTTGCAATATATTCACCCAATACTCAGCAATAGGGACCACTAGCAGGACCCTAGCCTCATCGCAACTGACTCAGCCCTTTCCCATTTTAGTGTTAATGCCCGCCAATACTGTATTGTCGAAAGTGTGGTAGCTTTCCAGTGCATTGCTATGGCACCATGAGTGATAAGCATCTCCAAATCTATGAGTCTGCTGGTCACTCTTTGGATCTTTTTAATCCTATAAAACCCCAGTAATACACTTTCCAGAGTGTGAAGGTCTGTACGATGTATCAGTGTAATTAGTGTAATTGTAATTGCAGTACACAGAGCCACAGTGGCTGGGTACATCCAGAAAATATAGGCAAAGGGGTGGCACCTATTTCATGTAAGGCAGCAGGGTAAGATATGCCCTATGCAGTCCATTATATTGTATGTACTGGAATTTGGCATTTCTGGACACCTTATATCGATAGTGAATGATTCGTTTCCATTCCTCAAGTGTCAAGTTATGGCCTATATCTGTCCCTCAGAATCAGCTTGTGATTAACAACGGGTCAGTAGTCATGTGAGCCAAGGCTTTGACGAACCAGGTTATGAGTTTGCGGCCATTCCCCATAATATTTAGGGCGTGAGTCAGATGGTGTTGTTCTGGTTTGGCATCTGTTATATTTCACAAACGACCCAACTCTACCACAAGTGTGCCATTGGCTAGAAAATCCCCCCACCGGCAACTCATATTCCTCCTTTAATTGTCCAATGGTATTAGCACCCATCTTTAAACAGGTCCTACAAAGGTCAATCCAACAGCTCTCCATGTCGCCAAACCTCCCTACTTATGTGAGTGCAAAATAGCGCCACGAGGTTCAGGCCAATAGCCGGAGAATATGAAGTCATGTCCAGCATGATACGTAAGCATCTCATGTAGCTATGGCAGGCTATGCTCACCAGCCCATTCACCCCACAGGGGGTCATCACTCTAGGAAGCAGTGCCACCCCCACCATTTCCTGCACCCTAAGTGTCGGCAAACTGCCCGTCTCATCCAGCTGCCTCCCGTCTAACCATCTTGCAGACCACTACAGCTGTGCAGCTAAATAATAATGTTCAGAATTTGGCGCCCCTAGCCCCATACCCTTTCCACTGGCAACTGGAGTCTATTGAGTACCACCCTTCTCCTGCCCCTGTTTCAAATGAACCCACCCCAAAATGGCATGAAGCGCCGTGAAAGTGGATTGGGGTACCACCACCGGTAAATTATTTTTAAAAGTTTGAAAGTTGGGGAAGCATTACCATTTTAAAAAGAGATATTCACTCTTGTACTTTAAGCGATCTGTGGGTGTAGGGAGGATATAGTACTAGTGAAATGTCTGTCAACGACATCCTGTGTAGTGCTGTAGATGAGGATCCCCAGATAATGGAAAGTGTGAGGTTTACACCTCACCACCTGGTCTCCCTCTATAACCTCTTATGGGGGACAATCTGCACATACAGGGAATACACAAGATTTTGACCAGTTGACTCCCAAGCCTGATGCCTGCCGAAATCCCTCAGGTATCCCCGCAAGTCAGGGATCCCCATGCGAATGTCCTGTAGATAAAGAAGCACATCATCTGCGTACATTGAGATTATATGAACTCCATTGTCCAACAGAATACCCAAGGCGCACCTCCTTCCTCCATATTATACTGAAGGACTTAACAGGTTTGTAGAATTCTAGTAGTCTGAAATTCTCTCCTAAAGATGAGTTTGAATGTCCCACGGGTCTACCTTCAGAGGAGGTGGCCTCTTGTAAAAGAGTTATCCAGAAAGCAGTGTCATTTCTGGAACTTGCTCTTCTTATTGAAGAGTCCAGGGCAAACTTACTGAGGTAAATTCTACAACTGCATTTTCTGCTGCATAGTTTATGCTGCCTTTTATTGATGCTGTTTTGGACCCATTCTATGCTCCTGCTCTAATTTATGAGGCCACAAGGCACCATCCGGCAGCAACGGGGATCCCAAGTTCCTTTATGCTCACCCAATGTGAAAGTTGTTATTCAGCCACCATCGTCTTCTCAGAACCCAAATGCCTTCACAGCCTCTCCCCTAGAAATGGAGCACAAGTGCATTGATGCTGAAGGTGTTCTCTTCTGGAAGTCCTCTCTAGTATTCTTCTAATGTCACCGGCTTGTGTGTATTCTACTTCCAACAATTTTTATATATGGATGAAGTGGCAATAAGTAACCTACAGGAACACATGTGGGGCCATTCTGGATTGTAATAAATAGTGGGTGTAGGGTCTAAGGGGAGAAAATTATTTAGAGACCAGAAAGACAGACTAAACACCCGTTCACAATATGACAAAACAATGAAGACTGTCAAGGGTCTATGAAACTAATATGGGCGAAGAGAATGTTGCGGAATCTGTGTCTACCTATAAGGTGTATACAACAAAAAGGAAATGAATCCCATCAGCCCACCCATATGGCAGAGCATCATCATCTGGGATACCTTGTCCACGACTCTGATTGGGTAACTAACACCCACACCAATGACCCGCCATTCTGCCAGACTAACATGCCTAGACATCCACATACCAACCCCCCAAGGGCTTCTTTCTCAGGTAATCCTATCCCCCCCAACATGTCTCCTGTCCCTGGCTACATAATCTCCCCCACACCTCTTATTTCCTCCCACCTAGTGCCACCCACTGACGGGGAGACTGATACACTCCCAAAGACACTTGTTTCCGTTAGAGTCAGCCCTCTAACTGCTCCCTCCACTGATCACCCTCACCCTTATAGTTCGCCCGCCGGCACCTCTAACAGAACCGCCCCTAGACCTCGGACCTCCTCCCCGCTAGCCATCCACCAAAACCACGAGCTTAGTATTCCTCCAAAGACCCAGGAGTCTGCTCAAACCAATCTATCTCCCCTGCCACCGGTACATGCCCCTTGCACTGCTCCTGAACCTTTGAAAACCTGCCTTCTAGCACACCCAGCTTATACTTATCTCAATACTCTGCACTCCAGAGCGGCTATACTTACCCATAGCATTCATAGCATTTCTAAGGAATCTTCAGTCAAGCTTATCTCCATAGACCCATGTGACCGGTCTGACCCATCTCTCCTCCATCTCTTTCATTTCACCCTGGTCCCGCAAGACAAGACAAAGACGTCTCAACCGGTAATTCCCAAACGCTGGACCAGAGACACTAAGAACCTCGACCTTATGAAACTGGAGGCTCGTGCAAATCTGACCTCCCCCCTCGCACATAACCACGGTCAGTGACCTCAATGAACATTACTCGTTGTCCATCTCAAACATTCTGGACGACCTTGCCCCTATAAAACAAAGAAGAACACAAATCAAGGACAGAAACCCCTGGTTCACTGGTTCCCTCAACATGGAGAGGAGAGCCCTATGGCAATCGGAAAGAATCTGGAGACAACACACCTCTGCAACGCATCTAAAATTTCTCCGCCAGGCGAGAAACGCCTACAACAAGCACATCCTCAGTTCCAAAAAAGAATACTTTAGATCGCAATTGGGGAACGCCAAGAATAGACCTCGCAAGCTCTTTGAACTGGTCAAACTCCAATCTAATAAACTGGATAAAACACTGAAAGAATGCCCAAAATCCCTAAAATCATCAGAGGATTTCTCGTTTTTCTTCACTGATAAAACCACGGCATTAGGAATTGAACTCAGTACCGCCACTTACTCTCATCCCCCTCCTGACCAGCCCCCTTTTTTCCGCACCCCCCCACTCTGGCCCCACCTAAAAATTAAACCCACTGGACTGACTTTGAATACTATAACGAAGATTCCTTCTCCAAAATCCTCTGTACCTTAAACTCAAATAAACACTTTAATGATCCGCTACGCTCCAACTGCCTCGCTGCCGCCTCCCAATCCATCGTTCCCTGCTGGACTACAATAATCAACGCCTCTCTCCAGCAGGGTTCGATTCCGGACCCTTTGAAAGCCGGCCAAGTCCTCCCTATTTTGAAAAAACCATCACTGTATCCAGCCTCCCCTGACAATTTCAGACCCATCTCCAATACCCCGCTATTAGCCAATGTAATGGAGAAGTGTGTACAACAGCAACTAAGTCAGCACATCAACAACTTCCACCTACTTGACGACTTCCAATATGGATTCAGACCAGGGCACAGCACTGAAACTACTCTGCTCCACATCGTGGACGATGCCCTCCAAGCCCTAGACCAAGGCAAAACCTGCCTTCTAATCCTCCTTGATCTATCCTCCGCCTTCGATAAGGTCAACCATGATAAACTTCTTGAACGCCTCAAACTCAGGATGGGTCTGGATGGCTTTGTCCTAGAATGGTTTAGGTCCTTCCTCCACAACCGCTCTCACAGATTCCTCATCAACGGCAACCTATCAGCACCCACCCCGGTACGGTTGGAGTCCCCCAAGGTTCAACCCTGTCCCCCACCCTCTTTAATCTTTACTTAGAGCCACTCACCGAAGTTATTCTTACCGCCAACATCTCCTACCATATGTATGCGGACAATACCCAAAAATACATTAATATCTCTTCGCTTGCGAAGATCCTCTCCCTGAATGAGACCCTGAAACTGACTGTCCGATGGCTAGCAAATAACCAACTCAAACTTAACGCAAAGAAAACTGAATTTCTCCTAATCTCCCCTTCAAAAGCCAATCGGAGATTCAGTTGTGGATCAAGGCCATCACAGCCCTGAACTGCCCGCCAACCATTGTGGACTCTGCCAAATCCCTGGGCCTAATCCTCGACTGTAACCTGAACATGCGAGATCACATTAACTCGATGGCTAAAGCAGCCTGATTCCACCTGAGCTACCTTTGGAAGCTGAAACCTTTCATCGATGCTCCTGACTTCAAAACGGCAATTCAAGCACAAGTCATCTCTAGACAGGAACATGGTTGTTCCTCCCTTACAGGATTACCCAAGATCTCCTTAGCACCTCTAAAAGCCTGTATCAACGCGGCCGCAAGACTACGTACAGGCACCAGGAAATTCGACCACATCTCCCCGCACATGAAAGCGCTGAACTGGCTCCCTTTAGAGGCCAGACTCAGTTGAAACTGGCATGCATTACACACATGGGTCGTTTTATAAACTCCCCTGCTTATCTGGCACAGAAACTAGTGGTATCTGGAGAAAGCAGGAACTCCTGATCCGCTAGAAGCTTGTTACTCCAACCTGCCTACTTTCAGAAAAAATGAACCTACAATAGGGCCTTCACCGGAGCAGCACCAAGAATTTGGAACTCTTTTCCACCCGCTATCAGAAGAATCCCTTCTCTAGCTCACTTAAAAAAAGAGGCCAAGACCTTCCTCATGGGTAAATTCTTCCTCTAAGGCCTGCCCTCATCCACCACATTGTGCCAGATGAATCTAAGACTATCGCTTCTTCCCCAGATCACCAATTCTCCCCGCCGAGAATAAGTGGGACCTTTGTTGTTTTTACTGACTCTAATGGTGATTGTAACCATACACCTGTTTCCCCCTCTTTCCCTTTCCACTCTGTATACCATGGCCCCTCACTTGTATCTGCGTGCTCTATGTTCCATGGCCCCTCACTTGTGTCTGCGTGCTCTATGTACCATGGTCCCCAACTTGTGTCTGCGTGCTCTGTATACCATGGCCCCTCACTTGTGTCTGCGTGCTCTATGTACCCTAGCCCCTCACTTGTGTCTGCGTGCTCTATATACCATGGCCCCTCACTTGTGTCTGCGTGCTCTGTATACCATGGCCCCTCACCTGTGTCTGCGTGCTCTGTATACCATGGCCCCTCACTTGTGTCTGTGTGCTCTGTATACCATGGCCCCTCACTTGTGTCTGCGTGCTCTGTATACCATGGCCCCTCACTTGTGTCTGCGTGCTCTATGTACCATGGCCCCTCACTTGTGTCTGCGTGCTCTATATACCATGGACCCTCACTTGTGTCTGCGTGCTCTATATCAATGAAAATGCAATGCTAACTTAATAACACTGTGCCCAACTGGCACTCCTTTGAGACCTTGTCTCCTTGGGTAATTTCACGAATGTAAATCCACTTTAATGAAAATGAAAACGATGCAACTTTGCTCATTCCAATTAAATCTTTCTTCATTTATTCCATTATCTTCAATGTTGCTTCACAATGTTGGCATTTATTTCATATCTTCATTACTTTGCTGTAGATACATTTCACTCATGTACGCTGTTCATGTTATAGCTTTCACTCCCTATGCATTTCGGGACAATGCCCTTCATCAGGGGAGGTGAGTTCAATCTAAAAGTAAAAAGGATACTGAGCTGTAAACCAGGCTAGTTTGATTTCTCACAATCTAGCACAAAAACTGCAGGGTTACTCTCCTTTAATCCAGTGACAGTTTGTCAAAAACTACGGGTGTGTGACGCAGTGTGGGAGTAAATTTGGCGGTGAACTCAGTGTTATTAAAATGTACGTGCCATTAATCATACGTGTCGGTCTGTGTTCATTAGTTGCAAAAAATGATAAACCGGTTGTTCGTGACGGCCGTAATTAAACCGAGTGTCTATGGAGGTGGTGTAATAAAGTCGTGCAAGCTTGTAAGAGGGTGCTAGTGTGAATCCGGTAATAATAGGTGAAGAGCGTTCGTTAAAAGGCGCTGCTGACATTAGGTGAATAAAGCGTCATTCAAACAAACATGCTGGTGGTGTTGGCAAAGTTATCGGCGTGCGTCTTAAAATCCTGACCACAGACAGTTGCGAGTGGCGATTGCATGCATAAACAACGTGGGTTCCAAAAAACCATGGCTTGTTAAACTTACCATGTATGAGGAAAATCTCTATCACTGTTGTCCGTAACTCCGTGACTGGTCTCATCAGTGTTCGTTACTAAGTGAAGGCACGTTAAATATTGGTTTCCTGGTTAATGGAAACTGAAGGCGGAAAAAACGTGTCGCCATCTTTGAGTGATTGTTGTGTATGCTTATAGTGTGAGTTAGTTTCAAGTCACTATGTATGTGAATGTGAGGACCAAAGTTGTATTATGCAAGTAGAACAGTGTGGTAGCTGTTCCTCAAATAAATATTGTACACCACCTCACACAAAATGAAAGTAAATAAAACAATGTAAAGTGTGGGGAATCACGAACTTATGGTGCTTAATGAAAACGTAAACCCCAGGACCTGGGTGAGTTTAAATACAAATGCAGCTTGCTAAATTCTTGTGGTAAGTGAGTTCATAAGAAACAACTGTACTCCATCCGATCATTAAGTCCCTTTGGATGGCAAGCATCCAATTTTTTTATCCAAATCATTTCACGCTGTATTAGTCTTTTTCTATTATCAATACCCTGTATCACTGGGACAACCTCCAAAATCAAAAACCTTAACTGGCTTACGTTGTGTTTCTGCTCTGTAAAATGTGCAGCCACTGGTGCTTTCATAACTTTGTTTCTGATCGTGCTCTTGTGTTCTGTCAAATAAACTTTCATTTTTCTCTCTGTTTTCCCCACATATGGCCATTTGAGTAGATACACAAGGTTCTTTGTATCACAAGTTGTGTTGGTGAATAGTTTGATTTGTTTCCCAGATGTAGGATGATTCAAAATGTTTCCTTCAATGACATTATTGCAGTGACTGCAATTCAAACATGGTTTAGTGCCGGTGTAAATGACTCCTTTTTGACGGGGTGTTGCCTCTGGTAGATCTTTACTATTCTTCAATCGTTGATATGCAAATAGTGAAGTATAGTTAAAGATCCCATTGAAATCGGGTTTATTTTTTATCATTGGCCAATTCTTCAAAATGATTCTTTTCACCTGTTGGGTTTTGGTTGAACATTTTGTCACAAATACTGGTCTGTTGTTGGTCATGTCTTCCTTGTTAGGGGATAGTACATTGCTCCGGTTTGAGGCTTCCGTGCTTTCTTTCGCTAAGCTCAGCACTGTGTTCGGATATTTTCTATCTTTGAATCTCGCCAACATTCTGTCTTGAATTTTTCTGTATTTACTTGGTTTTGAAGATATCCTTTTCAACCTGAGTAATTGCAGATGGTAGATATTTTTCCAAAGACATGCGATGACAGCTGTCAAAATGTAAGGAGTTGTTCCTGTCGGTCGTTTTGGTGTATACATCTGCTTCAATTATGTTGTTGTGGCAGGTGACCAATACATCAAGGAATGGCAAGCACTCCATGCTGACATAGTGTGTAAACTGGATGTGATCATCTATGTTATTGATGAAAATTATGAATTCTTTCACCTTTTCTGGTGGACCCATCCATATTATAAAAATGTCATCTATGTAAAGCCAAAAATGTCAATATTTTGTTGTTCCATCTTGGGTTGGTTAAGATTTTGGTGCATGAACAAATTTGCATAGCTAGGGGCTGCACAATTGCCCATCAATGTACCCGCTAGTTGTAAAAAGAAATCATTGTTCCATGCAAAGTAGCTGTGATACAGAGTGTATTGAAGTAATTCTAGTAGAAAGATTTTTAACTCCTGTTTGATGTTGTGATTAATTAGGAATGATTCTATTGCTTCGATGCCTCAGTTGTGGGGAATATACGTGTAGGGTGCACATACATCAATTCTACACAAGGTGATCAACCTGTCTGGGTCAAGTATTGTGTCTTTCAATTTGTTTAAGAAATCTGTTGTGTCGCATATGTAGGTGGTCATTGATTTAACTATTGGTTGAAGATGTTTGTCAATGTATTTAACAGTTGGCTCGTGAATAGATTCTTTGGTTGACATAATCGGGCGAAATGGTGGTTTGGTCAAATTCTTATGTATTTTAGGTAGCATGTGTAAACTGGGGCTTTTTGGATGTTCCTGTGTCAGATACTTGTTGTCCTTGTCTGTAATTTTGCCCATGGAGCATGCTTTGTCTAAGATGTTTTTCAAGACTTTTGAAAAGTCGCTTGTTGGATCTTGAGGTAGTTTGATGTACAATTTTGTGTTGTATACATGTTCATTAACACTTCTGTGATAAAATTCAGAGTCCATTACTACAAGTGCCCCTTTTTTATCAGCTTTACAATATTTAATATCTTTGGGCTCGATTCACAGAACTAACTGAAGAGAAAGTCCTAAACTTACTACCATTTTGGAGTAGTAAAGTTACGACTCCTAACTTTAGGACTCCTAAATGCCATCTGTGAATACCGAAAGTCTTAAAGTTAGGATTTTTCTTAGGATAGGAGTAGTAAAGTTAGGACTCTTAACTTTAGGACTCCTAAACTGAGAAAAATCCTAACTTTAAGACTTTTGGTATTCACAGAAGGCATTTAGGAGTCCTAAAGTTAGGACTCCTAACTTTTGTGAATACCGAAATGAGGAAGTGCCTAAGTCAGTTCTGTGAATTGGGCCCACTATTCTCAATGATTTGGTTGAGAGCTTGTTTTTCTTTGATATTGAATTTGGTACTCCTTGAATTGTTTTTTTTTAAAATAATTCTTTGATTTCATTCATGGTGATGGTTTCATAGGAGTCAAGTATTCTATGACTTGTGGGTACTGTAAATCCGCTCTTGTTTCTTAAACCCATGCTTGTGTCTTCTGTGTTGACAACCGTTTAGGGGGCTATGTTGGTAAAAAAGTGTTTAAGTCTAAGGTTCCTCATGAATTTATACAGGCTAACTTCAGTTTCAAGTTCATTGGAATGGTAAGTGGCCACAAAAGATGTGCCTCATTGTAATGTGGCCATTTGTGTGTTGGATAACGAGCTGTTAGAAATGTTGATGATCAGGTTATTTTGCTCCACGTTGATTGGGCTATCGATGAGCTTGCATCTTTGGTGGCATCTACCCCTCCTGGTTTGATGTTTATAGCTGGGCCTTTCTCTAACAAAGCAGCCCCAGCTGTATTGTTATTTGATGTGCTTCGTGCGTTTTCTGTTCTTGCTTGAGTGTTGCTTCTTTGTTTGTCTGTTCTTGGTCCGTCTCTTTGTGAGGAACCATTGGATATTGTGCTTCCTTCATCGGATGATGGATTTTTAAAAGGTCTCTGCTGTCTATGCTCGGCGTATACCTCCGCCCAGTTGTATATACCATGGCCCCTCAATTGTGTCTGCGTGCTTTGTGCCTCCATCACCAAGTGATCCATCACTTGCGCTTAAGTGCCATGTGCTCCAGCCCTCCAAAGTTACATGATGGGGCAGCCCTCTTTGGGTACAGTCTTAATAAACCACACACAAAGATATTGATGGATCAAGCGCAAGAAGAGCCTACCCCAAATCCCCTCAAGATATTCGACTTACCTTCAAAATTGTATTTGCGGTTGAAGCCCTACTTGATGAGAAGTCCTGAGTCTGGAAACCCTGGAATAAATGTACAAGGAGTAGTCAGGCCAGAGTACACAAATTCAAGTTATGCTTGTGTTAATACAACACAACATCTAATTAGCAACAGAACTGTTTGCTTTATGAGGAATATTCAAGAATGAGTGTGTCTGTAGAATGTAACAATATTAATTTCAAGTTCAAGTATTCGTGGGCAAATTTGGAACCTAGTAGTGGAGTAACTGTTGCCAGTCATCCAGCAGTAGTCACCATTCTTTTTTAAATAAGGATATAAATATTTTAGAGCGTTAACAATTTCATGCTGAATGTAAATGGAGTAATCACTCTGGAATAGAACTGTTTAAGCTTATGAGAAATAAGATTCTGGTAAGAATTGGTAAAGGCAAGAGCATAATGTTCAAGTTGTGTGTATGAAACAATTGTAAACATTCAATGTGTTGTATGAGTGCATTTTGATGTGTCTGTTGTTTCTCTCGTAAATTAGGAGTTCAGAGAGGCCAAAGCAAATAAGCCATTTCCTACAGAAGAATCAGGATAAGCCAGCCTGAAAAACTTGTCCTCATGTGGTATTGGGTTTCAGTAGGCCTAGGTATGCCGCTAGTAACTCTCAATACCTTAGAATAGAAGTTGGCACGGAAACTGGAATAGAAAAGACAAGTTTATTAAGACCCCATGGGGTGGTGGTACACTCAAACAATACCCTTCGGCAATGCATGAAGTATCACCCCGAACGGAAGGCACATGGTCCTTTTATACCCACGCTGGGGCTTGAAGAATAGGCGGTACAGACACAGAACGATTTTATGTACATATAAGGGCATTTTCAGTGCACATTCACCAAGTGGGAGGAGTTAACGGCTTGACCAGTTTGGGGTGAACATCTCTGGAGAGTGATTTATCAGAAACAGATGTGGCTTAATTGCGCATGCGTGTATTTCGAACAAGAGCTAAATATAGCTTGTTACTAGGCAGAATATGTAGGCGGCTAGCAGAGAGGTAGGACAAAGCGCATGGCGAACACGAGGTAATGTAAGGCATACAAAATGGAGGATAGGAATACAAAATGGCCTCTGAAAACGGACAACATAACAATGAAAACTCATTTAGCTTCAGCGAATGCTAACCTAATCGCTGTCAATTTATGACAGACAACCCTTTTAGCTTTTAGCTGAAGCTAATCAATTATCCTAGATATTCTGGGTATGCATCGTATACATCTATTAGCATTATTTCGGCTACTTCCTGGTTTAACATTTGTTGGGCTTTTGTCTCAGTAATACTTTTCTTGGAAGGGATACAAGCAGTGATACAAGCATAACAAAGCGTGGGACCACATTGTAAGCATATACAGAGAGTGAAGAATATTGCAATTATTGCACATAGAATAGTCAACAATTTCCAACCCCAAGTAGTAATCAATGTCCATATCCAACCCAAAAATGTCCATGTACCAGTTTCTGGGTAAATTTCTGAAGCAATTTTATGTAGTTTGGAAATTGAACTATATACTGAGGGCGAATCGTCCGGAATGTAAATGCAACCACTATTTCCGATGATGCGACATGCACCACCTCGATCAGCCAACGTTACATCTAAAACCATCCTATTCTGGAGCGTTACAATTCTTGTAATCTGAAGCTCTTCTGTAATATTTCCTAGTGCCATAGCGGTCTAATTAGCAACAGCTTCTACAACACAAGTTAATCGTCTTACTTTCCTACTATTCAAAGCAGCAGCCACAAAAGAGAACAGGCCTAAATTAAAATCAACATATTGTTGCAAAGAAGTATCAGTTTGATCCACTTCATCTGTACTTATTGTTCTCTTGACTCTATTTACAGCTAGATCATGAAATTACTCTAATGTCGTCGGCGGCTTTGATTAAGGCGGTTTCAGTACTATGATACTCTCGGACACCGAATTGCGTATCATCCAGTAGAAGATATTTCTCTAAATGCTCGGATAGTTGTTGGTTCATAGCTTTTTCGGCCACTTTGGCTAAGAAAGGGAGGCTTGCTATAGGCCTATAATTCTTTAGTTCATCCTTGTCCAGACTCGGTTTCTTCAATAGTGGTTTCACCAGCGTGTTTTTCGAGGAGTTCGGGTACGTCCCAGACCCAAGTATAGAGTTGCAAAGTAGGGTGATGACCGGGATGATGGTGTCCATCACCGGTGGGAGGACTGAGAAAGGGCAAGGGTCTAATGCCGATCCCGTTTTGATCGAGGAGACAATGATCTTTATTTGGTCAGTCGTAAGATCCTTGAACCTGGTCAAAACATTTTCAGGGGGAGTATGAGAAGGAGAGGCTATTGTCGTGTTGGTTTTTAAGGTGAAAGCTTGATAGATGTCATTCACTTTAGAGAAGAAGAAGTTGGCCAATGCGTCGCAAAGTGATTGTGAAGGGGGCGGGGTAAGATCTGGGACATTACCTGACAGAGTTTTTGTGAGTTCATATAGTTGCCTGCTGGAATTTTTGGCTTTTTCAATTTGCTCTGAGAAGAATGTTTTTTTTGCGTCAACAATCCTAGCTTTGTAGACAGCCAATGATTCTTTATATTTGGTCTTACTCTCTATATCGTAGGTTTTACGCCAATGCCTTTCCCTATTCTTGCTGAGTTGTTTTTGTATTCTTTATTCCTCTGTGTACCACGGGGTGGTCGGTGTGGTTCTATTCATAGATTGGGTTTTAGTAGGTACTAGGAGATTGGTAGCATGGCCTAACCAATCCTGAAATTGTCGGGTGGCAGTATTGGGTTCTGTAGACAAAGATGGACGTGTACTGTCCAACAGCTTTTTTAATTCTGTCTGATTTATATTCTTCCATACCTTAAAGGAGCCTGGGACAGGGGTAGTGACCTTCTTTCTCAAGTTTTCATTGATTGTCATTCTACTAAATATGGCATAGTGGTCAGTCCAAGGCATGGGTAAGATGTTTAATATATGCAGGCCCTCGACGTTAGAGAAGATACCGTCTAGGGTATGTCCCGCCTGATGGGTAGGGGAGGTGACCATTTGACTAAGACCCAGTGTTTCCAGGTCTGTAATGAGGGCAGAGGTGTCCTTATCGTTATGTTGTTCTAGATGAAAATTCATGTCACCCAATACTGTAAAGAACTCTTCGGTGGATAACGATTCCAATATTGTGCTTAGATTGGCGAGAAAACTAGCCCTTGTTCCTGGAGGTCGGTATAGGAGCACTCCCTTAAAATTAAAAAGGGCAGTGAGCTTAATACCGAACTGCAATGCTTCGCATGATGTAACTGGAATGGGTGATATTCTGACCCCAAACCGTTCCCGGGCTATAATGGCCAGCCCACCTCCTCTTTTTCTTACCCTGTCCTGTCGGTAGGCTTTGTATCCGTGAGGTACTGCAGTTACTAAGTCAGGGTCTGACGAATCATCCGTCCACGTTTCGATGATAAAAAGGACGTCTAAGTTATTATCAGTAATAAGGTCCGCTATTTCCTGACTATGCTTACACAATGACCGCGCATTAATGAGCGCCATGAGAATGTTGACTTCTTTAAAGTTGGTTTGTAACTTGGATTGAATCTTGGTGTTGTTTATGGGTATCGCACTATTGCAATGAGGGCATGTAAGAGTAACATTTTTCAGTGCTTGTATTGGATCATGCATTATACCACGGGAAGTGGGGAGTGATCGAAGCTCCATCAAAGATGTGCGGGAGTAAGCCAGCTTGTGGTCAGAAGGATCCCGGCCAGAGGTATTGGCCCTTGGCCCGGTCCCGGCGCGGACGGGCGCAGACGGGCTTGCCTTAGGCGCGCCCGCTGTGCCCGCCAGCTGCGCGGGCGAGATGTCATGGCCTTATATGGGTCCTCAAGGGAGCGGAGTAGGGCGGGAGGTGTCCTGGAGCTGGACCGCAACCCTTCCTACCCCTAATCGTACGGTTAAAAATAAGGCACAGGTTAAAAATAAGGCATTTAAAACTCTGCAATTCTCTAAGGTGCGGTCTCAGTTAAAATACAATTTAAAATACGGTGTAATTCAAGTGAAGCAAATAAAGTGCCTGGTGCGAAAAGGGATAGAGTAGAGCCCATGGCTATCCGCCTCAGGGGAGAAGACATGTTAGTAGTCAACGCGCTGCTGAATCGCACTCCTTAAGTAATCTGGGAGGGCGGGAGGTGTCCTAGAGCTGGACCGCAACCCTTCCTACCCCTAAGATGGCGGCTACCGTCCCTCGGCTTAGCTCCTAATTGTCTGTGCCAGGGTGAGGATCGTATGCAAGGGGCGAGGAGGAAGGGATTCTGGTTCACAAAAGTGCTATTGCAATATAAAGCGCGGCGTGTTCACAACTCAACAGCCCGCTACAGTGCAAATCAATCGTACGGTTAAAAATAAGGCACAGGTTAAAAATAAGGCATTTAAAACTCTGCATTTCTCTAAGGTGCGGTCTCAGTTAAAATACAATTTAAAATTCGGTGTAATTCAAGTGAGCAAATAAAGTGCCTGGTGCGAAAAGGGATAGAGTAGAGCCCCTGGCTATTTGCCTCAGGGGAAAAGACACGTTAGTAGTCAACGCGCTGCTGAATCGCACTCCTTAAGTAATCTGGGAGGGCGGGAGGTGTCCTAGAGCTGGACCGCAACCCTTCCTACCCCTAAGATGGCGGCTACCGTCCCTCGGCTTAGCTCCTAATCGTCTGAGCCGGGGGTGAGGATCGTATGCAAGGGGCGAGGAGGAAGGGATTCTGGTTCACAAAAGTGCTATTGCAATATAAAGCGCAGCGTGTTCACAAATCAACAGCCCGCTACAGTGCAAATCAATCGTACGGTTAAAAATAAGGCACATGTTAAAAATAAGGCATTTAAAACTCTGCAATTCTCTAAGGTGCGGTCTCAGTTAAAATACAATTTAAAATATGGCGTAATTCAAGTGGAGCAAATAAAGTGCCTGGTGCAAAAAGGGATAGAGTAGAGCCCCCGGCTATCCGCCTCAGGGGAGAATCACATATATCTGATTTGTGTAGTGTTACCTTACATACCAAAACAATCTCAAACTATTCCCTAGGGATTAGAGTATTTTGAACCCTTGAATCAATTAACATGGAAACTGACTCTCCTTCAATTTGTACTACCGCCATGGGACGACTTACCACTTCTTTTACTTGTGGAATAATCTGGTCACTGTCATTGCACCAAATATCTTCCTCCTCATCATATGTCAATTCCTGAATAAAAAAGAATTAAGACTTCTTAGTGCTTCTGCAGCACTTGGTAACATGTCCTTTTCTCCCACAAATTTTGCATGTGGCCTTCCATCCAACAAAGATCTTGTAATTAGCACAGTTTGCCACATCTAAAACACTGCCCCTGCCTTACCTCTTCTTAGGAGGGGGTGCATGTTTGAGGAGGGAAAAATTCAATGGGAACAAGGTGGGGAGGCTAGATTGAGTTTGGTACCGGAGACGAAAGGGTAGGGGTTGTGGAGGCAGAGGGTTGTGAGATATGCAGAGTGTCACTGGATGCATGTGTGGTGTGTGCTGTCACTTCCTTTGATGTGAGTGTGCTGTCTGTAGCATGAGTGTGCGCAGGTGTGACTTGTGACTTTGGTATGTGTGTTTGTGTGCTGCGTTTGGAAGCTGCTGTTTGACTGCGTGTATTTGCATATGCTTGGGTCCGGAAGGGTAGTTGGTATGGTGGATGATGAAGAAGGAGGGGGGAGGTACTGCTTGAGGAGAGATAGTGCTGCCATCAGTGTTGAAGCTATAGCCTGATTTGATCTCTGTAGGGAAGACATGTTTGAGTAAATGCCCTATATGTATGATGACATGTCTGTCAAAATAGTCGTGTGTGCATGGAGGACACTCAGAATTGATATCTGCCCCACAGAGATCTGCCTCAGGAGGTCTTTGGTGGGTCACCTTTCCCAACAAAACCTGAGGATTGTGTATAGAAGATGTAGGACCACTAGAGAATTAGTGTGTCCTAGCTATACATGCCCCACTAAGAAGGTGAATGATACTTGGCTTGCTCGTCCCCTTGGCTTTTTCCCATGTGGCAGATGTATTATTTGCCATTTGGGACAGAAAACAAAGGGCCTGATTCACAGAACTAACTTACGACAAAATCCTAAACTTACTACTTTTGGTATTCACAGAAGGCATTTAGTAGTCTTAAGTTAGGATGCTGTCTTAAGTTAGGATTTTGTCTTAAATTAGGATTGTTTCCTAAATTAGGATTTTGTCTGCAGTTAGGATTTTGTCTTAAATTAGGATTTTGTCTCAAATTAGGATTTTGTCTCAAATTAGGATTTTGTCTGAAGTTAGGATTTTGTCGTATGTCAGGATTTTGTTTTGAGTTAGGATTTTTTCTTATGTTAAACTTAAGTTTAACTTAAGTTTGTCTTAAATTTAATTTAAGACAAAATCCTAATTTATGCCAAAATCCTAATTTAAGACTACTAAAGCACTAAGTTTAGGATTTTGTCTTAAATTAGTTCTGTGAATCGGCCCCAGAGACTTTTGAATACAATGTGAGAAGGACATACACCATTAGGCATTACATAAATTGCTGGACACGCTATGTAATTTATGTTATTATATGTTTATGTGGTAACATTTATGTGGGTAGCACAGTTCGTCCTCTAAAGACACGCATTTAAGAACATAGGAGAGCATGCATGAAGGGGGACATATCATATGGGTTGGTGTCCCACATGTGTAATTCAACCAGCAATAGATCCAATTTCAGATTCCATGCAATTGATCTATTACCACACACACACAAAGGGGTGGTGATAAGGAACTCCTTCGTGACTGGAAGCAAAACGTAACAAAACTTGGATACAGAATTGTATTACTTCCTATGAGTCCTCAAATAGGTCTGAATACATTTATCATAGTCTACGTCCGTTTTCGGATTCATAGATATCAAAAGCAGTATGTTACACCTTATTGTTTTGCTCTGTCTTAACTAATAGGAGACAAGCAATGTAATACACATTTGTTTTTCAAATATTAGAAACGGATATAAACTAAGGGTTTAATTCATATGTCTCTTATCATCTACTTGGAACAGCCCACACTTGTGCTACTATGGTTCCATACACGTTCTGTCTTTCTAGCTCTAATACTATTATTATTTTTATTTATTATTATTATTAGCATTTGTTAGGCGTAAAATGAATCATCCCCATGGGGATCTCTCTGCACCACAATATCAGAAGAGTAAAGGAGAGAAACCGCTGATTAGTGACTGAACAACCAGGTTTTAAGACGTGTTTAGAACAGCCCAAAGTGAGGCTATCATGAATGTCGTCAGGCAGGTTATTCCAGTGGAGGGCGCATGGTAAGAAAATGTGCGACCTCCCATTCTGATTTTGTTGATCCTCTTTGGGCACAACAACAGTTGATTGCTCGACCTCAGTTGCCAACACAGAATGTAAAGTATTAGCTTTTTGCTGAGGTAGGCCAGGCCATGCCCCTGTAGATTTTTAAATACCAGACACAGAAGCTTGAATAATGTTCGCTTATTAATTGGCAGCCAGTAAAGTTGGCAGAGGAGAGGTTCCGAAGGCGAATGGGATGGGCGATTAAGGGCAAGTCGTACAGCAGTATTCTGCAGTCTAAAGAGAAGATCTCCCCATATCCCTACCAGCAGGAATTACCGTAATCCAACCTGCTAACTAGTAATGCCTGAATGTACGACTTTCTTGCGGAGAGGGGAAGCCAAGGAAAGATCTTTCTGAGCATATGCATCAAGCCCAAACATCTGTCTGAGATGGTTTTCACATGTTGCTCCATGGAGAGTTTATCATCCACAATAATACCTATATTTTTCACCTGTTTTTTGGGGGTCGGAGGGTCACCCAGCTCTGGAGGCCACCCGTCTGTAGACAAAAGCTTCTCTGCTTTCCAGAATTACACAATCTCAGTGTTGGTTGTGTTCAGCTGCAAAATGTTAGCAGTCATCCAGGCTGCAGTCATTAACATGCATCTTTTAATCTTTCTCTGGTCAATGCGGGATCTGAATCGATGATAATGATCAGTTGAGTATCATCCGCATATGATACGGTATCAAAGACACAAGATGTGATAATAGAGGCCAGAGAAGATACATAAATGTTGAATAACATGGGGCTCAGAGTGGAGCCCTTAGGGACCCCTTTGTCAACAGCCGAGGTCTGAGAAGTAAATGACTCAAGTTGGACTTGCTGAGTTCTGTCGGCAAGGAAGCTTTCAAACCATCTAAGTGCCATTCCTCAGACACCAATCTCTCATAATCTATCCACAAGGATTTAATGACGGATGGTGTCGAATGCGGCCGACAAGTCAAGGAGAATCAGCATAGTAGAAGTCCACTTATCCAGGGCCATCTTTATTGTATCAGTGACTTCCGTGAGTGCGGACTCGGTACTGTGCGATGCACGAAAGCCAGACATAGAGGAGTCAAGCAAATTATTCAATTCGAGGTACTGAACTAACTGCTTATTGACTAAGGCTTCCATGACTTTCGAGAACAGAGGTAGAAGAGAGATCAGCCTATAATTTTGAAGATCCTGGGGTTTGGCCATGGCTTTTTTTAATATATGTCTAATTTGAGCCAGCTTCCATTTCTGAGGGAATGTGGCTGTGATTAGAGATCAATTACATAATTCAGCAATGGGGGCTGCTAGAGCCGAGGCCAATTCTTTGATGATGACAGGGGGACCCATGTCGAGAGGGGAACCATATTCTTGTTGAGCTAGTAATGAATGGACTAGTTCGGCCATGATGGCCTTAATTGCTTCCAATGAAGAAGAGATGAAATCATCGTGCTTGTCTGAAACCACACTAAGTTCCACCTGTATGTTGAAGGAGCTGCAGATTTTTTTTTAAAGAATTTAAATTTTAGGGAAATAAGAATAGTATAGTCTGTTATTCCCCATTTTATACGAAGTACATATTCTACTATACACAAAATAAAGTTGATGTTGATGTGTATTTATACTGGTATTTTATCTCATGATCATCTATTTAGTAGAGAACAGTCTATCCAAATTGAATCAAAATCAATCAGTAAGTTTGGTCATTTTGGGCATACCAACCCCAAGTAGGAACATATGATGGACACAATTCCCTCTATTTTATTTTCCATTTAGGAAACATATTGCTAGGCAAACCAACCCTCTGTTGGAAAATATGTAGTATAACCGATGGACACATTTTATCTCATTTTGCTACTACGTTAGATTACGTTATTTTCCCTTTGGGGAAACGCAATTTGCTATACTACCTCTGTAAGAACTTAGGTAGAAAAAATAGAAATAATGATGAATGTATTTCCCTTTACCTCGCTACCACATTTAGATCAGCTTATTTTTCCCATTCAGGAAAAGTATCTATGGGCAAACCAACCCAGTGTAGGAACATATGTAGAACTAACGAGGGACGGTTTTCTACATATTACGCTACCGCACAAGATTACTTTATTCTCATTTGGGTAAACATATTTTGCTTCTTTATGATATCCAAAATTGGATGGTTTTTGAGACATGGACGCGTTTCTCTGTATTTCATTAAGTGTCTGATCGTTTTATTTTCCATTTGGGAAATACACTGACATAAGATATCCGGAAGCGGATGTTTTCTTTGACAATTTGGACACACGTAGGCCCTGTTGTTACATGGATGCGCTCTAGAGGTTCTAGATGCCCTGGATCAGTGTCACTTTGTGATGTTTTTAATTGGCTATTTAAAGACCACCTCTACCGGTATGGCGGTTTGACTCAACAGGGACGAAACAGAAAAGTTTTTTCGGCCCTTACAGGGGCGAGTACAAATAGCGAGTCTTTTTAACAAAAGAAAGAAACATATGGGCCATATGCAGATTCTTGTGGAGCTTTTGGTACTGGTCATTGGTGTGATAAGAGAAATGCTAACACAAGAATATGTGTGTGCTTGCATTCCAGCCTTTGTCTTTAAAGTGTGACACTTATGCGCTCTAGTTCATGGTTTCACGAATCCTGAACTTCACGATTAAGCTTTTACCATCGATACTTTGAGGTATGATGAACCTTTTTGTCATTTTGGACTGCTTGTCTTTGGGAATTAATTCACGATATTCACTGCGTAGGGTGTATGTTTCTTTTTGATACATGTTGCTCCCCTTACACGATCACTGTTTCGGTGGGGTTTTGTCATAGGTATGATATTCGTAATGCACTTACATGTAAGTGGACTGATGATACTATTTAAATCTGTGTTTGTTACGCTATCAAGCCTGCTCCAGATTTTTATATGTCGCAATTATGTGCTACTTACAGAAAAGTTTTTTAACTTTCATGGGTGTGGGGATCAATGTTCCCTCTAATTATTTTCGTCTGTGTGCGGCAGAGTAAGGTCTCTGTGCGCTGCAGCCAAGGCTATGTGCACCCGAACCTGACCACGTGTGTAGACCAGGGCTTTGAGTGGGATGAAAATACTTGGGGATCCTTCAAAGGGGCGTAACCGATGCAATTAAGGGTGTGGCTTAAAAGCAATTAATTTAAAAATATGTGCATCGCATAGTGAGTGTGCCACCCTACTGATATGTTGCTGCTTCTGTCATTGCATCCAGATATATAATACAAGTAACATTACACCTACAAGAAGCCAGGACTATTGGCTTTGCCAATGGTTGTTTTTTGCATCAAGTTGTATATAATAGTGAAAATGCTTCCATTCTTGTGGTTGGGGTTGTGGCTTAATGCTCGAGTTGTCGATTTTGGAGATGGGATTTTGATCTCGGGTCTGTTTTGCACAATTTGTTGTATAAAATCAAACGATGAATAAAAGGAACTACGACAACACTAAGAATAATTTGCTTCTGACATCATGATTTTTGCTAGCCTGTGGACTAACCCAAAGAATGTATTCAGATGTCTCTGTTTATGTGCCTCTCTTATTTATTGTTTACAATCAGTGAATGTGCAGACACTTGTAAAGCTATGGGATTCATTCTGAAACTCACACACACGTCTTGTGTAAATGGTTAAGCACACATGTGCATGTCAACACTGTAACAATCCTTGAACATAATTCATTCACATGTCCCTGATGAATGTCATCTATTGCTCCATCTGCTTTTTTCATCTAGTGAGAATGCTTGCACATCCAGGTCAGCGAAGACGACCGCTATAATGCGACACATATTTGGGGTCAATCATCGCCAGCAGGCTCGCTTGCCCTGTGGTGACAGGCCCAGCTGGACCTCAGCAATCTTCTTGGCCCATCCATGAAGGTCCGGCCACCTCTTGCAGCAATGACGAACACGACGATAAATGACCCCCACGTTACGCACCTTCTTGGCGATGGTCAGCTATATTCTGTCCTTCTCATGGGAGTTGACCTGTAAGGATGACATGGGGATAGTCCCTTAGTCTATGTGTCATGTGCCTCTATCATGCACTAATATACATAGCTCTATTTCATGTTTTAACAAATAAATAATGGGAATTCATGTGGCTTCATGTGCATCAGTCATGTGTACAATTTAATCGCTGCTCTATTTGGAACAGTGATGACATGTGTGCCCCAGTACACACACTTCTACAGCAGTGTGCCTGTCAAAATCATTTAACGACACACAGTTATGTAAAAAAAAGACATACATGAATAGCTCTGATAGAGATTCCTACTGCTAGTAATGCACAGTTCTCACGCATGTACAAGGGCAATGCACTGGTAATCTCATTTGACCTGCTCCCCTGGTTTGCCACACATCTTGCTGTGTTGTGGCAGAAATGTGCCCAGCAGGGCCTGATTCTCCTCCTCAGTGAAAGCTCGGGCCCTGGGATGTGTCCTTGGCACTGTGACTACCAGAGTATGTTGTCACTGCAGTAGAGAGAAGGGGAGGAGCAGGAATGAGGTAGCTAGTGCTGGCAAGTGAAGTCTCTAGGAAACAGACAGCCTTATAACTATAACTAAACAGCAGAGACGGTCTCAAATACATGCCTCAAAAGTGATATGTTTGCACCGTTCACATTGTACAAATCGGTCCAATGCGTAATTTTGCTAAGAAACGACACACCTACCGCGACGTTCAAACACTCTTCATGTGATCTCTTTTGAAAAGGATACATTGGTGATGGGAGGTAACAGAGTGTAATGACCGATGTTTTCTCAAATACGGGTGTCTTAGTCAGAGCTATAGGGTCATTACTTATCACAGTCCCTTCTCAGGATACCTACAAACACCACACTTTTAGAATACCTGTCTGACAAAGAAGTAATACTAACAACTAAAGATACAATAAATCATAGCTCCGAGGGTATTCATAGCAACGTCTTCTGACGAATAAGTATCAGCAACGTCTCCCGACGAACAAAATCAGAATCAGCAACGTCTCCCGATGAACAAAGCGACATCTTCCGATGAATGAGTATCAGCAACGTCTCCCGACGAACAAAATCAGAATCAACAACATCTCCCGACTAACAACGCGAACCAACACGAGCAACACCTTCTGGTGAACAGAATAAGAATCAGCAACATCTCCCGACGATCAACAGGAACTTACGCGAGCAACACCTTCTGGTGAAAATCAGTACATACCTCTTTCGCTATGTTGGTCTGGTTTACCTGCAATTTGGATATTCCTGTTTCAGATCCGATTTACCTCCCGTATCCACAATTACCCATTAGAGGGGAAACAGCCCATCCCTCCATAAGCATTTGGTAAAAAAGGGTCCCGGCCTTCCTCCACAAGGAATAAAAACACGAATAAACGCTTCAAGGGTCATTATTACATGATAATAGAGTGATAAGAAAAAAGAAGAAATAACTAAATATCAAAATCAGTCATCAGCACATATACATAGAACCTGAAAATAAATGGTATAGTTAGGTAAAATTAGACATACATGGAACACCTCACCATATTCGTAGGGATCTTTATAAGGGTCCGTCTCTCTTTCCTTCTCTGGTTGGGTCAGGACTCTCTGTTCCACAAACACGACTACACGTCTGCACCGTGATGTTTCACCAGACCGCCAAACACCCAGACCAGCATCGCACCCTCACTTGGACCCACTTTGACTAATATAGAATGTGTCTCTTTCTCAAAGGTTCTGGAAGAATCCGCCTACCATTCTCATAGGATTCCTGTACCACCTCGTACCACGCACAGAACAGCAGCTGGCCACGCGTTTGTTATGGCTCCGCGCGAACAGAGCACATTCCACCGATAAGAACCAGTCCTCCCCGGTTCACTGCTAGCGAACAACACAGGAAAACTAAAACATTGCCTTTCACCTGAAGAGGCTCAGCAAAATGGTGTCAGAAAAGAACATGGCATCGCTCGAGCATAGGCTTTTTAGGCCCGAAAAGAGCAAAAGCAGTATGCAAGAAGGCATAATATCATGCCAAAGCAAGTAGGCAAGCCCTGCTAATAGGTGAGGTAAAAGTCGGAAACAGAAAGAGCATCATAGGTGTTTGAGTGACAGCACCTTATACTGAGATGGTGGTGGGCAACAGTCATAACCGAGCCAATCAGTACCAATACCGCTGTCATTACACAGAGTAATTTTCCATGCGCTGAAGATATAAGTCCAAACATGCATTGCTCACCATACCAACAAACGGCCAATGGCTGTTATCGAATCGTTTCTGATGCGGAGAACGCGTCCTCTGAATACTCACCTGCGTCTTTCACCATGACAACCAATGGCTGTAAGCAAATTATTTCAGAAGTGGAGGATGCGTCCTTTGAATACTCACCCACGTCTTTCACCATGAGAACAAATGGCTGTAAACTAATCATTTTGGATGTGGTGGACGCGTCCTTTGAATACTCACCCGCGTCTTTCACCATGACAACCATTGGCTGAAAACAAATCGTTTCGAAAGCGGAGGACACATCCTTTGAATAATCAGTCATCAAAGCACACACTGCTGTGAATGATGTATCTTCATATATATAGTACATGTGTGAATGAACTTTATATATGCAAACATTGAGCTGTACATTAATAAGACACACTCCCATGAGGAGCTAACCTTAAGGGACACATTCCACACTGTCAAGTCAAGTCAATAGATATGTTTATTATGACCATAGTCTTTAAACAAATGCAAGTAACCGTATCACAGAATATAATTCTCGTAAAATACTATGAAACCTTGTAAAAATGAGTCCAGTACATTCCACACTGTATATGTTTGCATGCAAAGCATGTCAGGATTGGAAGTCCTGTATTTCAGTAACTGTACATGTGCAATCTTGCTTTGGCATTGTATTCTTGTACTGTATGACCAATTGTACAATTGTTAAACCATCAGACTGTAGATGTCTGTTGTTTAAGTAATGGCTAAGGATTTTACCATTGGATGAGTGGACAGGGAAATCATTATGCATCTTAATCTGGTTTGTGCAATGTGAATAACTAGTCTACCTGAGTGCCCAGACTGCAGGGTATTGTACTGTTACATATTTCTGAATCAACTACATTGAAAATAGTATGTGCATGTGAATTTATTTGTAAAGTAGACATACATTAATGACAGTGTCCAACCTGTGACTGTTGGGCGTGACTGCTTATTTGAGATATTGTGTATATAACGTGCTACACATCTCTTGAATTACATGTCCCGTTTCTGTCTTTATATTGGACATGTTAAAATATTTAGATGCTTAAAGTGACATATTTTAATTCTTGATCCTTGGAACATGTTCTGTTTGCAGACCTTCATGATGCCAGACACTAGTGAGTTTTACATTATACCACTATAGTTGCTGTGTCACCATACCCTGATAACATGTATGTGTATGGTACTGATGCTGGAATATGTATATAAGGTCATTTAAAAAAATATAAATAATGTTTTTGAAAGACCTGTATGTTCAGTTTTGTTCAGATTTCATGTTCTGTTTGTCATGTTGCTTGGTACATTGTGACGTGACATCAACTGTGGTCATACTCTACAAATAGGTTTTGCAGATGACCTGCAGTCCACAGGCCCTTTCCAGACCTGGCAACCATGGAAGAACGTGACACAATCAGGAAGTACCGCTTCACAAGGGTAATCATTGAAGACTTGACTGCACAGTTGTCACCTCAGCTACAGCCTGGTTGGACATACCCAACTGCACTGATGGACAAAGTGAAGGTTATGGCATCACTTCACCAGAGTCCATATTCCTCACTGTGGCGATGTTATAGCAGTGGATGTGGTCGTCACACAGGGAGCTGTAGAGATGTAGATGGCAATCTGGCGGAGGGAGGTGTAAGTGTCCCTGTACACCAGAGCCTGATCATCTATTGTTGACATGAACATGTCCAGTTTTTCATTATGGGCTGCTCATCTCTCCTTCTGACTCTGATGGAGCGAGGGTAGAAACTAAATTTTGTATGCCCCTTGTAAAATCACTCTCTCATAACAGTACCATGAACTAATTGAATGGTTTGAAATGCTAATCAACTTAGAATAAAATTTCACCTACACAAGTACACGTGGGAAACTAAGTTTGCTTATGTTGCAACCATAATTAACTTATAAAGTGATTTTGTCATGTCCTAAACTAATAAGCAGCTTTAAATTAACCAAAAGTGGCATACATGTGCTTTCTGTTTCTCTATCTGTGGCAGAAACATGAAAATGGGTAAGCAAATCATGCATAATTGTGGCATTATGTGCTAGGTAACAATTAACAGAGATACCTTAGTAAAGGGGGAGGTAAACAGAATGGGTTTTAATTCAATAATTAATAGCTATCTGTGTTTGTTTCTATAATAGTTCCTGTCTGGGCTTTTGCGGCCTGTAGAAAAATGGACTCTTGCATTAACTCGAGCTTGAGGTGAACTGCGCATTTGCAGAGCTGTGAAAGAAACTGCAGGCGAGCTTGTGAAGCCTCTAGCTGAACAAGATGGGTCAAGGACAATGTGCCCTGAAACCCTGAATGACTGCCAACAAAGTGGAAGTCCGTATTGAAACTGTGAGAACTGAAGTGAATATTGCAAATTTAAGGACACAAGTGAAATGGACAGTACAGAGACAATAGCCATATTCATTTTTGCTGACGCTGCGGAAGTCGAATAATGAAATAATGATGTTATGGTCATCCACCCCTTGGAAGAACCAATCAAATTTGTGAGAGACCTCAAATGTTTCAGAAATTAGATAGTTTAGTTTGTAAAAAGGGTATAAAAGAAGGCGTTCCGATGAAGTAAAAAACTCTCTTTTCCGATTTCATCTTTGTATCCTGACATGCTGCCGGAATGCTGATTGAAACCTGATGCGTAAGAACTCTGCTTATTTTCTTTATATTTGAACTTAGCCTGAATGGGAACGGAGTCTTTAGGTGAGGTTGATAGTTAGAGAGATAGAAGGGTGACTTTGGGAACTGTTATGTCTTTTTTCTTAATATCAGTGTCCTTTGAGTTTAAAATAAATGTTTATTTCTGAGCTTTTAATTAATAAAATTACATGTTTGATTTTTATAATTAATAAACCTCAATTCAGTTATACTAAATCGTGTGGAAAAAAAAAAGTCATGACAAAGAGTCTTTGCTAAATAAAAATTAGATAAATGAAGAATTAAGCTGGTCTGGTTCATCCTTAACCTAAGTTTTACTAGCATGATCCATCAATAAGTAGAATGGTAGTGTGTATGAATAAACTGTTTTAAATACTAGAACCATGGTAAATGAATTTAAACTGCAGATGTACATTTTATAAATAGTTTAGCTTAATTTAGACACTCCGCTATGATCCAGCCGCTCTCCTTAGAATCTCACCAATCCATGAAGTAGAGAGAAAGTGCGTAAGTGAAATCAGTGTTATGGGCCCCACTGATGAGTAAGTGTAATAATTGTGACTTCAGGGAAAGGTGATGAGAATTTTGGAAATTATTTCCGGAGTAGCGGTGCATCAGTTAATTACTTGGTAGCAGAGCATTGGTTGCTATAGAATTAGCTAGGATTATGTATATGGTAAAATATATAGAAGTGGATGTAAAGAGTTATGACTAACATCTGTTGAGTTCGTATTATGTTATATGTAGTCCTGAAAAGGCTTCCGAGGATTGCGTGAAGCTGGTGCCTCTGTCTGCAGGCAGAGGAAGTGTGGCAAGTGAAGTAGCACATTGCATAGTCTGTTTAAAAAAATAGTATTGTCGTATACTGCAGTGGTATTGTCGTATTTCACAAGTGGTGTCGTCGCACATCACAAGTTTAGGGACTTCATGTGTGAAAGGGTAAATGCATAGCAAGGACAGCCTATAAAATCTTAGCCTTCAAGTACAGGGATCATTACGTATCCTGATTTAAAACTTACTGCCAAGAGAGTAATAGAGCTTAACCAGAGCTTGAGAGAAGGGTAAAGGTAGAGGGAAGCGTTGCTTTATAGGCGAGTGTAAAATTCTGTGGTAGAGAAGAGGTAAGTGGTGTCTACTGGAAATACAGAATACTTGCGTGATTGACAAAACTATCACAGACGAATGGAGTTGTTTTGTGTAAGTTTCTAACAGATTCATTTGTATATTTTGTAAATACGGCTTCTCTATAAACTTTGTAAAGGAGGAGTCAGTTGGCGCTGCAGAAGCCGGAGCGCTGATAACGTCAAAAGTGTCATGCAGGGATTGGTCCTCGTGACCAAGACAGAGTAAGGGCTGAAGTGGTGCATCAGTAAAACAGCGAAAACTATTGGTTAAGCACTAAAGAGACGTATCTTGTTCTAATTGGTACACTAGTGTAAACCGTGTTGTGATAGGCTGGTGTTACGGAACAGCAACAAAAAATAGTGAGCGATCTTTTGAAAGACAAGAAAACGATCAGAAATATGTATTACTATTACAGAGAGGACAGGAAGAAACCTTCATGGTTTAAAAGATTGAAAAACGTATTTCAACCAAAGAAAGAGTGACAAGAGAGGGAAAATTGCTTCCCCCTGCAAAAAAGCCTGCTTCTTACATGGCAGCAAAATTTGGATATCATACCTGTATTTGGTTAGAGAATTGGGCTAAATATTCTAGAAATTATGGTGCCGTAGCATTTCCAAAAGTAGGATCTTTTAATCCGGCTGTTTTGCGAAATCTAAGAGAAAAGATGATGAGACTTGAACCGAGACCTAGACCAACTCAGTTTGAAGCGTTAGCTAAATGGGAAGATGAGATGCATAAGTTGGAACGAGAAAGGTTGGAAAGTCCACGAGGAATAAAGGGTAGGTTAAGTGGATTATGGGGAGAAACACATGAGAGTAGAATGCGTCGATGGCGAAATGCGGATATATGTTATTGGAATGTATCCAGTTAGATTAGTAGATGACATGGTAGGGCAAAAATGTACTGAGAAAAGAAATAACGTTGAAATAGAAAGGAAAAGTTGTGGAGAGAGCGATTCAGAGGATGCAGTGCTGGAAGAAATATTAAATAGAAGATCACCACCTTATCAGCCAGTATCTTTATGGACTACTCCTAATGCTCCACCAAGAAAGGATAGGTTTAATGAAACCCCAAAACAGTTTTCAAATTTAAGTGACTTACCTGAAAGAGTAGAAAAGAGATATGATTCAAATACACCAGTGATAGAAACCAGACTTACTGGTACTCCTTTGCAAAGTAATGACATTCAAAAAGGTGTTGCAAGAATACAGAGACAAATTGAAGAACAACGAAGTACTTCTGAGTATATACGTTCCACAAATAAACTAACTGAAAAGATACAAGAACTTACTAAAAATATAGATGCTGTGACAGTTCCCATAACTATAGGTCCTGTTATTCCAGTGTTCGAAAATCTGAGAATAAAAGAACCAACTTTGACCATTCCTTTAAATCGGAGTTTGCAAAAAGTAAAAGAGATGATTTATCCAGATTTTTCTGAAATTAGGAGAACAAGTAACATAATACCGCCTGATTTACCTTTCAATCAAAGTTTACCGTATTAAGTTCCAACCGAAGCAGAATCTGACTCTGCGACACCTGAGAGAAGTGTAGAGAAAATAGATTTGACACAAAGCCCAATTAGTCTGTCAGATCAAGAGTTAAGTGACTGGCTTAGAACCCTAAAAGTAAAAGATAACGAACCCAAAGTATTAGATGTCGCCAGACTGAAGGTAGACATGGAAGAATTGACTATTGGCACAGATAGACTAAAAGCATATCAGGATGATGAATTAATGTTCATGTGCAAAAGTATTACTTGGAAAACAAAATCTATACATGACCAGCTAGAAGGATTAGCTAGTGAATTAGACGTGGATTTTACAGAAATCGTACAGAGTATATTTTACAGAAAAAGACATCGAAAACATAAATACCGCAGGAAGAATAACCCAAATAAAAGAATTATTTGTGTTACTGAGGAAATGGGGAGATGTGAATAAATGGAGAATAAAATGGGCAGAGAAGAAAGAAGAAGACAGTGATAAATCTACATTAGCATTTCCTGTGAGAGAATAAGAGAAAGTCATAAATGAATTCCCTATGAGGGAAATACCAAGAGGAGGATATCTGCATGTTCCCTGGACCAGACAGGACATATTATCATTTACTAATGACTTTCCCCGTTTAAGAGAAAAACCAGTAGAATTGTATAGACAGGTAGATCGATTTGTGAAAGTTTCAAAGGTGCTATGGGTTGATTTAGATCGATTATTTGATATAGTTGTACCCGCAGACTTGTGGACTGAGTGTAAGATAACTGTAAATTGGCCAAGAGAGGAATACCCTCGTGAAAAGTAACGGGTGCCCCATCACCTGAGGTGATGCGTAAATATGAACAAGTAATAGTGTTTTTGAAGAATAAAATTACACCAAAAGTAACAGATTGGGTTAAAATAGACGGAACTATACAGGAATCGAAAGAATCTGTACATGCCTTTTATGAAAGACTGTTGCTGTTGTTTAAACAATACAGTGGATATGAAGAACTGAGCGAAAAGGACATGAGTCATTTTGTGTATCGATTTGTGTATGGATTAAGGCCAGAAATTGGAGATATGATTAGGCATAGTTTAATAGGATGGCAATTAGTACCGTAGATGAAGTGTTGAGGCAAGCCAAATATTGTAGTGATGAAATTGAAGCTAAACAAAAGAAGCTAAAAGAAAAAGCCATGTGGGCACAAGTGAAGGTAGCAGAACAACAAATAGCACAATTAGAGAATAAAAATACTGATACAAGTCAAGGAAAATTAAAAGGGAATTTCAATAAGACAAAATTGGTAGGAAATATAGAAGAACTTAACAAAAAGTTCCCTTGTCATAATTGCGGCAGGATAGGGCATTGGAAGAAAGAGTGTAAGTATCCACCAAGAGTTAATCCCGAAAAATACATAATTGAATTCACAGATGTAAAGTGAGATAATTCAGCAACCACTGCTACATCAACAGGTAGTTACTCAGCAAAATCAGGTGCCACAACCGCCACTTCCACACAGTGTAAATCTAGTGTATGATAGTTTCTGACAGTGCCTGAGAGAGGAAGAAGAGTATCTGCTTGGAGCCACTCTTGAGGTAGATCAATCTGGTCCGTTTGTGAGTGGAAAAGTAAATGATGTAGAAGTAGCTTTCCTAGTGGACACAGGTGCTACCCGTTCTACTGTTAGATCAGTAGAAGTCAAAAACCTTCCTCTCTCAGGAGATAAAATCCAAGTTGTAGGCGTAGAGAATAAACAAATCAAAAACCTCCCTACCAAACCAGTTGAAGTAGAAATCGGAAATGTTAAAGACATGCACCGATTTGTGGTGTGTGACAGCAGTCCCGTAAACTTGTCAGGCAGAGATATCCTGTGCAAAATGAACTCTGCCATATATTGTTCACCGAATAGTATAGAGCTCCAAACTCCAGATGAAGATAGCCTGTATTAAATGACCATGTCAATGATAGAAGCGGAGAGAAGTGAATTATTTCCAGTGTTTGATAAAGAAAAGATGCCGGCAGAACTAAAAGAAACAGTGAAAGAGCAAGTGTGGGATTTTACAGGAGAAGATGTTGGCTTCTCCTGTGATGCAGAATAGTATACCGTTATTGACCTGTGCAACGCATTCTTTACGGTTCCATTACACCCAGAAAGCCATCCAATATTTGCGTTCTGGTTCGGAAATCGCATTTCGGCATGGTGCCGTATTCCTCAGGGGTATAGTGAGAGTCCATCTATTTTCAATCAGTTGTTAACGAAATCATTAGAAGGTTTGAGCATGCCTGGAGAATCGGTATTGGTCCAGTATATCGATGACCTGTTGGTGGCATCGAAAACAAAAGATGAATGCATTACAGATACTGTTGCCTTGTTAAACCATTTGGCCGAAGAGGGACATAAAGTGTCTCCATCAAAATTACAGTTCTGTCAGAAAGAAGTGCAATACCTAGGTCATAAGATTGCAAAGGGAACTAGACAGGTCACTGCGGAAAGAATCAAAATGATACAAGGAATGCAACCACCAAAAACACAGAGGCAAGTCAGGATGTTTCTGGGAATGGTAGGTTATTGCAGACAGTGGATAAGTGGATTTTCACTGATTGCGAAGCCTTTACAGAGACTAATAAAAGCAGACATAAGAGACCCTATTGTGCTAAATAAAACTGAAATAGAAGTGTTTGAACAGCTAAAGACAAGCTTGTGTGAAGCTCCAGCATTAGGGATGCCTTTCTATGAAAAAGAGTTTGAACTGTATTGCAGTGAGCGAGAAGGATGTGCATTGTCAGTACTAATTCAAAGACATGGAAAACTAAGGAAGCCAATTGCATACTTCTCAGCTGTCTTAAACCCAGTTGCAAAAGCCTTGCCAGGTTGTTTGAAAGCAGTAGCAGCCACACGTATGAGTTTAGAACAGAGTGAAGGAATAGTGATGGGATTTCCTGTGAGGGTATATGTGCCTACTCTGTGGAGATTCTCCTCACTAGGACCAAAACGCAGTACCTTACCAATAACAGAATGACAAAATATGAGAAAGTCATTTTGGGGGCAGACAATGTGACAATTTCCCGTTGTGTTAATGTAAATCCATCTACATTACTACCTGATACTCTGGAAGCTGAAGTGAGAAATGAAGTTGATCACACATGTTTGGATGTTCTTGAATATTGTACAAAACCAAGACCTGACATAAGGGATGAACCATTGCCTGAATCTGATTATGTGATGTTTGTTGACGGTTCATGCCTGAGGACGGAGGAGGGTACTTTGAGTGCTGCATATGCAGTGTGCACAGTTGCAGATGTTTTGGAAGCATCTTGTCTGAAAGGCATTTGTTCTGCTCAAATAGCAGAATTGATTGCTTTGTTTCGAGCATGTGAGTTGGGAAAAGAAATCAGAGTTACCATAGTGACCGACAGTCAGTATGGATTTGGGGTTGTCCATGACTGCAGTCCCAAAGAGGTTTGTTAACTTCTGCAGGATCCCCCTTCACGAATGCTGAGTTTGTGAAAATGTTGATTGATGCTATTCAGCTGCCTGACAAGATTGCTTTGGTTAAGTGTGCCTCACATTAGAGAGGAAATGACTATATAACTTGTGGAAATAAGTATGTTGATTCAATTGCAAAGTACTGTGCTTGAAATCTTGCATCCATAAATCGGGACAGGACCGAAGAACATGTTTCAAGTCCTTTAATGCTAACCACAATAGTTGATACTTGGCAGGAAGTGAGCCAAATGCAGGAAGAAGCTAGCGAGGAAGAGAACAATATTTGTCTAAAAGCAGGATGTAGGCAAAGAGAAGAAGATGAAATCTGGGTTTACAAAGTAGGATTTCCAACATGGCTTGAATGTACCATGGTCAAGCCCATGTCGGGAGGGATGCAATGATTAGGTTGTTCAGAAAAACCTGGTACAATCCAAAATTCAGGGTGATTGCTGAGAGCTTGTGCCAGAGATGTTTGATTTTTTTTTTTTTGCAGAGTTTTGTATAGCGCGAACTAGACCCAAATCGAATCGGGTATCAGAGCGCTTTACATAGCACCGGTTACATTACATGAGGACACATTCATTTTAGGTATGAGGAGATTAAGTGATTTGCCCAGAATCACAGGACATTTTGGCGTCATTACCGAGACTCGAACCCATATCCCCAGGTCTGAGGTCGAACGCCCTACCCGTTAGGCCAACTCCTTTTTAATCCAAACAGAAAAACTGTTGTAAGTTTGGGAACCATCGGACGGGAGGGAGGTCTATTCACACAAATGCAGCTGAATTTCATTGAGTTGCCACCTTGCAATAGACTCAGATATGTACTAGTGATTATTTGCTTGTTCTCTCGGTGGGTTGAAGCTTTCCCTTCCCGGAGAAATGATGGAGTTACTGTTGAAAAATATTGCTTTTACGTGAGATCATACCACGAAACAATAGATAGAGTATTTCACTCACTCAATCGTGCATGCTTCGTTTCACCAGAGGTGCAGAGAAATAGAGAGACGGGCGTTTTCAATAAAAGGGTATTTATTGAACAGTCTTCTTTCTCATGCAGAGGAAATGAACTGCTATAATCGTAATGCTCGTTGCAAAGTACAATGCGTACAGTAAGAAGAGTATTATAAAATAATATTGTAACAGCATGATATGGTTTCTAAGCCATATAATACATACATTAATAAATAAAGACTAAAAGTACTCAATTGGTGCTTCTAAAATACACCTACCCTGGTGTACCTAACCTAGGTCTAGTACAAGGGAAGAAGTAAGTGAGGTGTAGCTTAGTTTTAGTATTCTTAGCCAAGAATCTAATCCAAGAATTCTCTAAGGGTCTAAGCAGCTCCGTACCTTGGTTTTAGATTGTAGGAGGTCTGGTATCTCTCGCTCAGGACTCGATTTCCCAGCAACCCGCAAGGGCAGGCTAGAAACACTGGAGCTGGATTTCTCAGCTGGAGAAAGGACAGAGTCTCTCAGTGCGTCAGCTGGAGGGTCGGCTTCCTTCGGCACTTGCTGCAGCAGGGCGCGTCCGGCAAGTAGATAGTCGAACTGCTCCAAACCACCGTGTGTTTGTTTAGGCAAGGAGTTGGCATATTTATACCTTGAAGGTGCCTAGTTTGACGTAAGATTAGACATAATAACTTCATCAAAGACTTAGTTCTTTGAAAACTCCATGAGTTCTTGGATAAATCAATATTCATGCAGGGGGAAGTCCCTGACTGCTGAAGGAGGGTTTTTCCAAGAAATCGTTGTAGATTTTTAGAACTAGTGGAAGTAGCCAATCTGTATTCGGACTACTTGAGCTATGTCTTAATATGGTTATGATTTCTATGCCTATATAAATTTACGGTACTTTATACGGACATGAATCAGGAAAATTACACTAGGGTCCTAAAATGCTATACATTACCCCGTGTTTTGATGACCCTGAGAAGCATACCATACAGAAAGACTATATTGAGTCCACATGAAATTTTGATGGGCAGGGTCATGAGATAGGCATTTGTACCAGTTGATAAACTGTTAACTATTAATGATGACATCATACTGGATTACTACAAGAATCTGTCTGACGTGGTAACTTCTGTGTTCCATCAGGTGGGAACTGAATCAAACACAAAAGAAATATATCCAGCTCATGATCTAGTTCCAGGAGATTGGGATCGGATAAAAGTACATCAAAGAAGAAACTGCATGGTGCCTCGTTGGCAGAGGCCAAGTCGAGTTATTATGGTCAGCACAACTGCAGTCAAGTGTGCCGGAGTAAAAAGATTGGTGCATGCTAGCCACACCATCCGTGTACCTGAACCTGAAGATCCTCACAAAGAAGGTGAAAGCACAACTGATTCTGACTCAGAAGGAGAACCAGAGAAGATTCCAGATACTGAAGCTCGACATGAACATCGACATCTGGAGGTATCAGATGCTAGTTCTGCATCAGAAGGAGAAGGTAACGCTGTTGAAGTACCAAATTCTGAAGATCGACCTGAATGTCGAGATTTGGTAAGAACTGAGATCAGTGAATGTATCAAACGAAGTACAGATAAGACTGATAATCAAGAAAGTATTGAAAAGCAGTCAGAAAACAGGGACCAAAGTCCTGACACTGGAGAAGCGGAATTCGCTCACAACAAGAATGAGATTCCAAGTCCCAGGTATGTAAATGATCCTACAAGAGTGAAACTGCCGATTAAAGAAAAACTTGATTTTGAAAAAGATACAGACATTATTAAAGTCATCGTAAATGAAACTGTTGAAAATACAGAAAGTGAAACTGATGACAGTGTTGATGAAGCACAATTAAGGAGAAGTTCCAGGAAAAGAGTTTGGAGAGTGGAACACAATACTAAAGAACAAAAGACAAAGAGAGCTCGAAGAGGAGACAATTGGCCTAAAGAAAGTGATGGACTAAGATTCAGCTGGTTAACAAAGCAAGAAAACCAGCAGATCAACTAAATGAGATAACACTTCGGAAAGAGTCATTGGGAAAGAAAATTGAAGTAGTTCATAGGCCAAAGAGAGTAAGGAGACCAAATCAGAAATATAAATCACCTGAGTGGACATACATAATTTTGCCTCCTATAGAGGAAGTAGGACGCAGCCAAGTGAATTTGAATGTTATAGATCTGGAAAAAGAAAGTGAATAATGGAACTGAGACTAAAGAGTACAGAAATACTGATTGTGAAGACTTGAAAAACGAGTTAGACTCGTAAAGATTGACATTGAAAAACACATTATGAATGCATACTGAAATATTAGTGGGAAGAAAAGAAGAGTAAAAGAAAATTGTTAGAAAAATCGCTGTGTAAAAAAAAAAATGGCTACTAATGAACAAGTTACTAAGGGGTCGATTACGATGGTGGACGGAAGGACGACCGCCGGCCTGGAGTTGGTGGAAAATGCTTTTTACAGTCCGCAACCCGCGGATAGTCCGTCCTCCATACTAGGATGGGAAGCACTGCCGAATTTCCGCACGCTGCGGTAGAACGTGATCCGCCGCGTAAATACACCTGACCCCGCGGCGGATGTAACCAATCCAGAGACACTGCCGTACGGAATGACGTCTCGACCGTCCTCAAAATCACGACGGCGGAAACCACACAGCAAATCGCTGCTGAAAAACCACCAGCCCGAACACGGCGGAACCACCACAGCTGAGAGGCAAAACATTGCAGAGAGACCACCACAGCCACACCACCGTCATGGACCCAGCTCTACACGCATTCCCGGTACTCTTCGTGCTCCACCACCAGCAAGTCATGGACCGTCGCCGACGACGATGCAGGTATGCAAACACACAACACACACACCACGCACGTGTCGAAGCTCCTGCCCACAACAGAACCCCAGGTCTGGACAGGAACACACATACATGTACCCCCATTAAAACCACCTGGGCACATCTGACCCCACACACCCAGAACACACACACCGTGAACAAACAGCCCAACCACGGACAACGCAACGTAGCAGAGCAGACAACGGAACACATGTCCACAATCAACTGGCAGGCAGGAATGGCTAGGCCACCCAGCTCACAGGCCACATACACACACCAACACACATAAGGAGTCATGCTGGCCCACCCTCAGGCCAACCCCACACCTACCCCACTAACAGACAGGGGCCCATACAGGGGCCCATACACCACACACCACAAAAAACAACCCTACTGCACACACATCAACAACCAACACACACACGATGAGCCCTGACATGTTGACTGACAAAATCAAGACTGAACAACCTACTGGGTAGCCACAAATCTTGAGTGTGACACATGCACCATATGAAAAAGATCCACATAACCTGCAGTGCATGGAAAGCCACTGTTGTCCCAAAATAAGCCTCAGAGTGCCTCGCCCACCCTTACACAGTCCACAGCCATATTGTAATGACTGTCACCTGTGCCGTACGACAGGAAACAGTGCTGGGCAATGGTTATGTGAAAGTGGCAGACACAGCATGTACGACAGCAGCAATATATCAACAAAGCAATGAGACAACCAGGAATGACACAGATAAACCACAACACAGGATTAACTTGCTTCATTGCACAGCACAGAGGTTGACTTTGTGAGTAGCCAGGAGCATGCACACTGGATAGAACTGAGCAGGTCCATCTGAGGCAGCACATGAGAGGGGCAAAGTGCATCAACAGTCCATGGTACAGAACCGAGCAGGTCCATCTGAGGCAGCACATGAGAGGGCACAATGCAGCATCAGAACAGCAACAGGGCAGTGTTCACAACAGAGCAGGTCCATCTGAGGCAGCACATGAGAGGGCACAATGCAGCATCAGAACAGCAACAGGGAAGTGGCACGGATTTGTACCAGGCAGGGGGACTACAGATCACATAAGAAGGATAATCACGCAGTTTGATCTTGCTAGTGTCAGGGGACCCTATGGCGGTCATATTTCTGGACGCAGAGAAGGCCTTCGATAGTGTCTCCTGGGCCTTTCTGTGGGCCACCATGAAAAAACAGGGACTGGGCCGAAACTATATTAATGCAATAGGCTGCATGTATCAAAATACTGAGGCTAGGATTAACGTGATGGGCGCCTCATCCGATCCAATTAAAATCACAAGCGGGCTCGTCAAGGGTGTCCTTGCTCTCCACTATTATTTGCATTATATATAGACCCTTTTATTAGGATAATAGTGGAGAACAACGACATCTGGGCAGCTCAAACCTTGGGGGGAGAATCAAAGACCTTAACGTACGCAGACGATCTTGCTATAACAACACCTAATCCTGCGGATGCAGTTAGGGAGGTGGAAAAAGAGGCCTAAAAATTTGGGGAAGTCTCAGGTTACTTTTTGAACAGGGAGAAAACTATGATCATTAAAAACCTGGTTGATAGCAGGGTCACAGAGAAGGCTAGATATCTAGGGGTTGAAATCACAGCCAATGTGGACGATATAGTGCAAATCTGACTTCAATTGAATGAACAGCCTACACTTGACATTACTGGGAAGGTGTAATGTTATCAAGATGCTGTTTTTGCCCAGAATTTTATATTTTTTTAGATCCATTCCACTGGAAGTAAATAAAACCTGGCTCTCGGCCTTCAAGCAAGCCATTTCTAAGTTATTATGGGCTGGTAAGCACTCACGGAGAGCTTTGAAGTATATGACTCTTCCCAAGGACCGGGGTGGGTGGTCTGTCCCAGATATGCAGATTTTTTATTGGGCTGCTAATCTTCAACAGATGTCCGAGCTGTTGGGTAAAGGATACTCTAACGCCCAAGAGGGATCTTACCCCTCCATATACAAGTTATTGCTTGGGGACTAGGCCCATGGGTGCTTGATGCAGCACATTTATTTTGCCTACTTTAAAAGAGTAAAGTTTAAGGTTTTGCTGGGTGCTTTTAAAATATGGACCTCAATCAGGAAAAAACTGAAATTGAATAGGATACATAGGTATACGCTTTTGCAAAACAACCAACTTTTACTAGAACTTTTTCACAATGGTTATATGGAATCTTGGAGGGAGAAAGGGTAAAGACATATCGGGGACCTAATAAGGGATAACATAATTCTGTTGTTTGCTTTAATTAAAGGAAAATTTGGTGTGGGAAACAATTACTTTTTTAAATATTTACAAATCAGGGACTTCCTCTTTAAAAAGATGATTCAGGGCCATAAAATCCCCCTATTTGAGGCAGCCATGGGAACTCAAGGGGCATCAATTTCCAAGCTGTACACACTGCTTAGCGACAAAATGGAGGATGATCTCGTTAAGCACATGGACCGGTGGCAAAATAAGGTCCAAGCTGACCCGGGGGTCTGCGAGGACTCTTTAATGTTAAGCTCTACGGCAGCCATCTCAGCTAATATACAGGTGCAATGTTATAAGACGTGGCTAAACCTGTATATTACTCCGGCGCAAATTTTTAAGTGGGGAGGTACTACAGGCATTTATTGCTCTCGCTGTGGAGACCTTGCCGCCGATAGTGTACATATATTTGCTACATGCCCCTGCTTAACGAGACTGATCGGAAAAATGGGCTATTACGTTAAACAAATTTTGGATTGTGATATAGAATTTTCACCACAAGTTATCCTGTTAGGCGTAAGCAACCAGGCTCTGACAGACACTGCCTTTTATTACGATGGCGGTGTTTAGGCTCACTATAGCGACAGTTTGGCTTGATAAAGAGCCCCCTTCAGTTCACTACTGGCTGGGAAAATTGTTAGTTATATATCGCTGGGAGAAAGAGATATATAAACGCAGAGGCTTAAGAGCTAGGAAAAAAGGGGCCGATATTTGGGCTTCAATTAGCTCATGGATTAATAAATCCATGTTTTAAGCTAGCGGTCTGTTTGAGCGGTCCTATGGGTTAGGAAGAATCGGTAAGAATCAGAATCGGCTAGACTAAAGGTATTAGTTACAGGATAGGTCTGGTTATAATTCATTTTGAAATGTGGGCTCCTTTGGTTCCGGGAAGTGGGTGGGTTGGGGGCGGCTGGGGGTGAGGGGGGGGAGAAAAAAAAGTGGATATATATTTTGTGTTTGATTGTATGGCGTGTATTTGTTCTCAAACTATGTTTATTTTGTATTGAAATATTTGAAATGGCTGATCACAGCACAGAATCAGGTGGACTGTGGGACTTCATAGCTTCGGACACAGTGGCAGGACCTGATACAGGAGTGTGAGAAACAGCCACAGCTCTAGTGACTGACACATGAGCAATATACCCAGACACACTGGCAGGACCTGATACAGGAGTGTGAGAAACAGCCACAGCTCTAGTGACTGACACATGAGCGATAGACCCAGACACACTGGCAGGACCTGATACAGGAGTGTGAGAAACAGCCACAGCTCTAGTGACTGACACATGAGCGACAGACCTTGACACACTGGCAGGACCTGTCCCTGGACAGTGACCAACAAATACCATGCCAGCATCTGAGACATGAGAGTTGAGGACACACACAGTGGCAGTACCTGAAACAGGAGAGCGCACAACTGACACAGTGCTACTATATGAGGCATGACAGTGAACAACTGACACAGTGCTACTACATGAGGCATGACAGCTAACAACAGACACAGTGCCGCTATCTGACTCAAGAGAGTGAACTACAGCTGACCCACTAGGTCCACTGGAAAGATGAGCCACAGGGCTGTATGGGCAAGGAGACAGTGTGGCTCTGGGAGCTGGGGACAGCTGTACTGGAGCGGCATTGGGGTGGTCAGGTGTTACCGGTGTGTGTTTCCGTTTCTTTGGGATTTGCAAGGGCACCATGGACTTGACTGGAATGGGAAGTGGTGCGGCCTGATCTGAAACATCACCCATCATAGGTGGATCATGTGCTGGTGGGAGTCTGCTCTCTGGGGACTTGCTGGACCCTGCTTGACGATTGCTCTGGCCCTGCCTTCTGCCTTCTGCATCATGTGTACTGGGGGATGCAACAACAGTGTACTCCTTCCTCTGCTTCACCAGAGTGTGGATTGGAGTAGAGGTATGGGGGGACTCCACCTCTGACACATGTGGTTTATTTTTCTTCACCAACACCAGCTTCAGGGGACACATGGGTGATGGATGTCTGTCCTTGGTGGATGTCCTGTCCATGGGAGACGCCTTGGCACTGGGAGGTGCCTTGGCCGTGGGAGGCGCCTTGGCCTTAGGAGGTGTCCTGTCTTTGGAATGTGCCTTATCCGTGGACGGTGCTCTGTACCTGGGAGGTGCCCTGTCCATTGAAGGTGCCCTGTCCTTTGTAGGGGCCCGGTCCTTGGGAATGGCCCTGTCCTTGTGAGGTGCCCTGTCCTTTGTAGGGGCCCTGTCCTTTAGAGTGGCCCTGTCCTTGGGAGGTACCCTGTCCTTTGTAGTTGCCCGGTCCTTGGGAGTGGCCCTGTCCTTGGGAGGTGCCTGCTCCTTGGGAGGTACCCTGTCCTTTGTAGGGGCCCGATCCTTGGGAGTGTCCCTGTCCTTGGGAGGTGCCTGCTCCTTGGGAGGAGCTGTGTCCATGGGTGGTGTCCTGTCCTTTGCGGATGCCCTGTCCGTGGTCTGTGCCTTGTCCATGAGATGTTCCTTGCCCTTGGGAGTACCTTTTGAAGGGGATGCCTGTGTGCCCTGTGAATCCATATCCCCATCACCCCATAAGGGTCCTGTGTGTCATCTCCAGGGTAGCTGATGTTGTGTTCTGTGAAAGATTTCCTTTTCCTAGGGGATGGTGTCTGTGACCTCCATTGCTTGCCTTGCTGCCTGTGCCTGCTTCTAGTGCAATACCCTAAAAATGAGACATGTTCAGAAATGTCACTCTCCCCTGAGACAGTAAGTGGTGTGGATGGGGGAACTGAAGTAGAACCTTGTCCATGTGACTGTTGAATGGCTGCAGACACTGTTTTGGATAAGGACTGTACTGCTCTGTGGAGACCAGCAACATCACCATGCAACCCCTCCATGAATGCTACCACCTGCCCCAACTTCCTATCGTGGTCCAAGAATGCATTTATCATGTTTGTCTGCCCTACACACAGCTGTCGCAGCAGATCAACCGCCTCAGCACTAAGGGCAGTTTGTGTCACGGGCAGGGCAGCGGTGCCTGCACCAAAGGCTACGCTGCTCCCCCTACTCCGGCGAGCACGAGCAGTACTTGTTCCAGTTGGTGACAGTGTGGGCCCAGTGTGCTGTGTACCGATTGAAGGTGTAGATTGTCCACTCCCTGTGTCTACCAACAGTGGTAACTCACCACCGCTGTCTGAAGATGAGGACGATGGTGTCTCCACATGTGAGTCCTCAGGGATAGTTCTGTCCCCCTCTCCGGGGCTGCTCTCTTCCGTCTCAGTCTGAGTTTGTGTGATCTCTGATCCGAATGCATTGCCACCACTTACTTCCGTTGTTTGTCTGTCAGTGCCCTCGTCCAAAGCTGAAAGAGAGAGATAAGAGGTATACCTAAGTGCCACACTCACGTACTGCAAATTACAAAATCCAAATTTCCTTGACTGCTGAAAAACATGTCGCACCCATCCTGCACATGAACCACCCCTACCAGACATCCTCATGTCAAATAATTAGTGGGCCCTGTGACACATGTACATGAATCAAACAGGGCAAGTGCATGCAGACCACCAAACTAGTGATTCCATGGGACCACAGACCTGGATGGTATTTCCTGGGCCCCTGCACTACAATGCTACTGGTATGTCCAGCTGGCTGACATGGATGCTAACTCTCACTCCGCTAATGACACCAACATGCAATAGCAGCACACCATATACACCACTGATGTCACTATTGTGTCTGACCAGCAATATACGCATGCATTCCGAAGTCACAAACCCATTCAGTGTGCTTACCGCTAGTTTGCTGCTGCTCCCCTCTCAACCGTGCGGACAGGTCAGGATGTGTCACAGCTATGATATCTAGCGTTAGAGGGGTAATGGTACGTCGTACAAGCTGGCCTGATCGGTGAATCAGCCCCAATATCATATCTGCCACATTCTTGCTGAGCCTGGAGATGTCGTCCCACCGCTTGTGGCAGTATGTGTGCCGCCTGTTGCACACCCCCACTGCCCGTACATCATGTGCTATGGCCCTCCACACAGCCTTGCAATGGTGCAGCTTGACCTACCATAATGGGAGACGAGAGGGGGCAAGTCAGTGAACAGTGGGCCGTTCACACAGATAGAAGGTACAGGTATCTGTCAGCAGCCATGTACAGTACAACATATGTGACTGACAGGTCAATATGCCATTAGTCCATCATGGAAAGCAGGTGAGGTACACACCCACAAGATAGCTGTAATCGGTTGTGACCCAGCACAGCCACAAGACTACACATGTCATGTTTGTGACCCCTCAAAGATAACACTGCTCAGCATAGAGGTCAATCAGTCAGTGATAGAACCAGTACACATCACAGCGTGCCTGGCCTGCTGGGGCATACCCACACTGCCTCCCACAGAACACCACCCCGATTGCAGAGGCCAGGAGTCAGGAACCACCTCATGCACACCACCATGTCCCCCACTGCACTTACCACCTGTCCTGGGGCACCGTAGAGCCGTTCATAGTGGTGGAGCACACCGTCCACAAGGACCTCCAGCTCCTCTGCACTGAAGGGACGGGACCAGATCTGTCCAACTCTCGCCATGGCAAGGTCCAGGACACTGGCACAACAGCAGCAGTTGGTGGAGTGGGCAGCAGCAGTGGCTGGAAGCAGTGGATATGTGGTGCTCAAACTCACACATTTATACGGCCCTGAGCTGATATCAGTGGCACACGTCTGCAGCAATTGGTGTTTCCGGGCTGCCTCATTCAAAATGAGCCAATGACTGGCCCCGCTGCGGCGGTGCATGGCTTCCGCTTTTTTGGAATTTCCTTACAAGTCCTCCAGTACCTGTTTCCATTGGCTGCATGTGCAAGGACCATCACGGTCACACCGCCAACCGCATGTGCGCGCTACCGCAATGGTGCAACATTTGAAAACCATCACTCGCTGGCATCGCAACGGCACGCATTCCGCGGGGGAGGGGCAGGCTAACAGATACATTTGAATGTGCAAGTGGAAATGGCAGTTGGTATCCCCTCATTCAGTCACATAGCGGCTGCCACCACCCGGACGGGCGGTGTGTAACCACCCATGGCCATCCATGTCACGGTAACATCAATACACATAGCGGCCAGATTCCACACGTAGTGGGTGCCATTGATGGCACACATATTGGTCTAGTTCCACCCCAGGCACGTAAGCCCATCTATCAAAATCGGAAGCACCACCATTCAATCAATGTGCAAGTGGTGTGCCTGGCTGACAACATCATCTCCCATGTGTGGGCCACATTTCTGGGATTCGCACATGACTCCCACATCCTGCGGAGCAGCATTGTCCCCCACCTGATGGCTAATCTGTGTCAAGATCGTGTGTGGCTTGTAGGTGAGTGTGCTGTGATGACTACTGTGTTGTATGTGTGCCATGCAGTTCCCACCAGTACTGGTACTGATGTATGTGTCTGTCATCCCCCCCACCTAGGTGACTCTGTGATTCCAAAACTCCCGTGGCTGCTGAGCCCCCTACGGAATCCAACTACCCCAGGTGAAATGCGCTATAATGAGGCCCATGGGAAGACATGTCGGGTGGTGGAATGTAGATTTAGACTGCTGAAGTCTAGGTTTCTCTGCCTGGATAAGACCGGAGGGGCCCTACCATACTCACCCGGCAAAGTATGCAAAATCGTGGTTGCCTGCTGCATGCTCCACAACCTGGCCTTGCGCAAGAATATTGAAGTGATCCTGGACCCTGCAGACCAACAGGTTGCTCCGCCTCCCATCCCATCCATGTCCAGTGATAAGGATAGTGGGGAGGAAGAAGGTGTGCACCAGAGGCGTCAGCTCATTGACCGCTACTTTCTTTGAATGTGAGTAACTACGTCTTGTGCTGCTGTTCAATGCGGGATGTATGTTTGCTGGTGAGGGGAGTATCTGGTGTGTGAATGCTGCCTGTTCTGGTATGTTCTGTTCTCAATGGGTGTGGGACACGGTGTACATGCAATGCTCCCTGATGTGTGTCCTGTGATCCCCTTAATTTGTGATGAGTGTGGTTTGCGGGATATTGCAGTATGGTGTGGTGTGATGGGTGTGATTCAGTTTCTAGACCTGTGCTTGTTGTTCTCTCATTATCCATATGTCACTCCCTCAGAGCCATGATTCCAAACAACATTGATCCCTGCACCTGGTAATGACAACAACTAAGACAAACCTGTGTTTAAAACATGGAGGTCACACAGCCTTGTGGGTTTCCGTGGTGTTTATTTACAGGGAGTGGATTTGTGTTAGTACATATTTACAAAATGGTGGTGGAGGTGAAGATTGAGTTGAAGGTCATGTCAGAAGATCCCACCATGTAGACACCACATTGTGTGGTGTAAACCTATTCCAACAAACGTGTGCCAATGCTTGGCAATGTGAGGGAAGATAGTTCACAAAGTGAATGCCAGGCTCAATGAAGGGTGAAGTCAGTGCCGGCTCCTCTTCTGGCAGTTGGCTGGTGCTTTGCCACTGCTCTGTCCTGGATCCAGTCTCAGACGGCCCCTCCGTCTTCGAGCCGCAGTGGACCCAGCTGTGGGGGCACCTTGTTCGGGGGACACCTCCCTGTCAGTGGCCTCAGGTGATGGTGGTGGTGGTGGTGTCCTGTCCCGCTGGCCACATGGGGGAGGGGGAGATGGTGTGTTGCGGGATAACCACTCCCTCCAAAAAGATGTTTGCTGCCCTATGACGTCCACCATTTGTCCCATACGGTTGTCAATGGACCTCAACAGCTGGCGGGTCTCAAGTGAGTCTTGGCGCGCCCAATCCGCCTGTGCCTGCAACCGCTCGTAAGATGCATTCACTCTTGAAATGAGATCCAGGGTCTCAGTCCCAGGATTGGGTGGGTCTTGTCCCCCACCTGTCCTTGCACTTGCCCTCCTGTCCGGAACCTGTGGCCTCACCTGTGTCCTCACCCGTCCACTCTCCCTGCTAGCCTGTGATCTTGAGGGTCCGCCATTGTCCAATTGGTCAGGGAGGGTGGCACAGGCAGGACTGGTGGTGGTGGTGGTGGTAGTGGTGGTGGTAGCTGCACAGGTCCCAATGGCAGAAATTGCTGTGGTTCCACTGGCCAAGGTGGTGGGAACAGGGATGTCCTGTGAGCCTGATGGCCCTGGGAGTATAGGCGGACCGGCATCGCCCTCTGAGGTGTCCAGGAAATCATCACCGGAGAGCCCATGCTGTGAGGGATGCGACTGCTGCTGACGGTTGCTGGCTTCTCCTGCCAGTTCTCGGTCACCTAAGGGACAAGAATTTAAGAATCAATGCTGTGGACATGACAGGTTTGTTGTTTTTACATTTCAATTTTCTAGGGATTCAGGACATGGTTATTGATGTCATCACATTGGTGTGGTACGCAGTACTGGGCATTATGGTGGTGTGGAGGTAGGGAGACAATATTTGGATATGTGTTCTGCTGTTCTGCTATTGGATGGTACCCCTGGACTCTGTATTGTTTGTAGTCATTTTAACATTGTTGCTGTGGCTCCGCAATGTGGACTAGGGCATGTTCACCAAGGCTGTGTACAACCTACCTTGCTACTGTACCTGGTCTAGTCATTGTCAAAAGAGGCATATGTTGGTCTTTCATGTGGATGTCTACCTTGTGTTAGGGACAAGCTTTGGACATTGCATCAATGTGCCATTGTACTTGCTGTTGTGGGTATGTCAAGTCTCACATCATGCACTGACTGCCTACTACATGGATTGTGTGGACTGCCACCATGTCCAAGTTTCCCCTTGCAAGTTCTTTGATGAGTGCAGATGTGACGCTTCTCTTCCATGTGTTCAAGGGTTTGATATTTGTGGGTCCTTCTGTGGACATATGGTACTTGTTTGTTGTTCGACAAATGCAGTATGAGGGCACTGCTTACTCACCTGTCCCATGTTTAATTTCACATTTTAACCATGGAGTTACTACGAAGCCATGTGTTGTGTTGCTCCTCGCTGTAATCATGAGGGTGGAGGGTGCATATTGGAATTTGGAGTGCAGACTTCCCCCTCACACCCACCCTTCCCTGTGAAGATGGCTACCTGCCTGTAAGTATGAAGAGGGAGATGCACTGGTCAGCACATGGTGGGGAGACTCCATCTTGGTCTGGGGTGGGACGAGGGGGCCTGTTGGGAGTTTTTGTGCTGGCCTCTCACCCACACCCACCCCCCTGTAGACATGGGGGCCTGTTGGGAGTTGTAGTGCTGGCCTCTCACCCACACTCACCCTCCCTATAGACATGGGGCCTGTTGGGAGTTGTAGTGCTGGCCTCTCACCCACACCCACCCTCACTGTAGACATTAGGGCCTGTTGGGAGTTGTAGTGCTAGCTGCTTGACCACATGCAAGCCTGGGAACGTAGGAGGCTACATTTGTGGCTGATCATGGTGGGTGCATTGGAGCCCAGGGGTTCACATTTGGGTGACTGTGTGGTCCACATGCATGGATTGGAGCCTGGGAGATGTGTCTTAGCAGTTTTGCAAGGCAGGACATAACAGTGTGATGGTGGTCATTGGTTTGTACTTACCAGCCTCCACTCATTCATATATTCCTTCCAGGCTCTCAGGGTGCAGTGTGGCTAGCACCTCCTCCTCCCATTGGGTGTATGGTATTGGATCCATGGGAGGGCCACCGCCAGTGTGATGTGCCCGCAGGTGGTTCTTGGCCCTGATGCCTTTCACCCTTACCTTGAGGTGGTGCCACCACCTCTGGATATCGTGTTTGGTGCATGGCACGGTCCCTGAAACATTCACTCTGGTCACTATCCTGTCCCATATTGTGGTTTTATTTGCCAAGGTGGTCTGCTGGACTAGTGTACCGAACAGATGTGGTTCTACAAGGATGATTTCATCCACCATGACCTACAACTCACTGTCTGTGAACTTGGGTTTTTTCTTGGGGGCCATGGTGTGTGATGTGCAAGGTGTTGGGGGTGTTGGGTGTGCAGGTGTGTGGTATGTAGGGATGGTGTTACGGGGGTTGGTGTGGTGGGTGTGTTGGTGTGCAGGTTGTATGTGTGTTTGTGTCTGTTGTGTGTGATGTGTGCCTCTTTCTTGCAGCTGTGCTGTGATGCAAAGGATTGTGGTAATGGGAGTGATTCCTTTATACTCTGTGCGGTGGTTGTGTCCCAATGTTTTTTTGCAGTCAGGTGCTTTTTTTTGGTTTACTATTTACTTCCGTCCTCCATGTTTGTTTCGGTTTGACGGCAGGGGTGATGTTCGTTTGGTTCTTCCGCAGCCAAGTTCCGTTTGTCGATGCTTTTTTTCCACGGCGGTCGTGGACGGTGGTGAGTCCCGTTGGGATGGCAGGGTTATCCTAATCGTGCGGGCGGTCCCTCCACAGGCCTGGCGGAAGTTGGGCCTGTCACGCGGATTCTGAGCGCCTGGCGAGCGTATAGAGGAGCAGGCACGCCTCTGGAAGACAGAAAGACTGACGCTTAATGAAATCGTATTTGGAAAAGAAATTACAAGAAAAACGGGGGCATCGTGTGATCACACACTAGGCTATCTTTGCCTATATCTTGACGTCCCCTATGAGACATCGCTCCATTGGTACTCCTCATTATATATAACAAGCAAAAGAGGACATCCAATTCTTGCACATTAGCAGAGCTCTGGACAAGTAATCTGCGCTTCCAGAATCTATATCATAAGACGTAGCATCCCCAGTTTTTATATTTATATGTACATGTTATTGTTTCTGTTGGCCCTGAAGAAGGTGATAGAAGTTATATATGTTCACCGAAACGTACGTAGGCCCTATACACCAGAGATCTACATATGAGAAAAGAAAAAGAAATATACAAGAAAAAAGCTATGTATCACCTATGAAGCATCAAGATATAGAATTGCAAATGTAAATATTTGTGAATACTCATAGATTCTCAGATGTACAGCCTTCCCTTGTTGTCGTATATGTTTTCTATTTAGTTTGGATATGAGTCTGCATCAGTGACTGGTATGGTGAGTCAGTTTAGGAATGAATGTTGATGAGATAACGTGTTCTATTTAATCATATCTGGGGATCATATCCAGTTATTCTCTTCTTTCTTAACTTTTGTATGCAATGAATTTGTTAAGCCATATAATGTAATGTATTTCACCATAACACTATAAATATTTTTTTACTTCGACAAACTAAAAAGAAAATAAATAATAGAAAAGAAAATTAAATAACATATAAAATAATATGTCTGTTTGATACTTTTTTAATTGTTGCAAGATTGAGTCAATTTAAAAGTATATAGGTCAGTTCAGAGGTTCTTTATAGCTAGGAGGTTGGGCCTGTTTCCGCGGGCGTTGCGTCCACGGCGGACGTTTTTTCTGTGGTACCTTCCAAATGCTGCGGTCTTTGGTGTGTTCCGTCCGCCGCAGTCAGTGTGTGCTGGCGGAAAAATCCTAATCGCACTGGCGGTTTATTCGCGATGCAGTCGGGAGTATATTTGCCGCGACCATGGTGGTCGGACCCGTTTCGGTTCGCCATCGTAATCGACCTCTTAGTGTTCAATTATTAGAGAATGTTGCAAAATGTCAATGATATGTACAGTATTGCTAATTCTAGTGTGGTTGATTTTAGCTGTTATTATTCCTTTTAGACATGATTTTAATCTCTTCGATGCTGATGACGGCTCCCGGCCATCATGAGTCACGGTGGGCATGTGCTGATGACGGCCGGGAGCCGTCATGACCACGCCCATGATCGGAATTCTCAGCACTGCGGCGGAATTCGCGCCGCAGTGATGAGGCAAAAAAATTGAAACCTAATGTGACTAAGAATTAATGCAAACTGATAAACCACATGTATATAGACCAGAAATTCACCAGGATAGGCCGATTAGCGACTTTTCCAGGAACACTTTTTCAAGGTGGTTATCTGAATATGTTAGAACCATGGATGCTATTGACTGTTATGTGTGTGTGAAATTGCCAGCATCAGTTTCAGAGGGTGTGACGTACCATCACCTTCCACTTATATATGGGGTGACGTGTAGTGTAATTACAAGTTTGTTTTATAACACAGGGAAATTAGGATATTATTATTCAAATTCTGATGATATTTTTGCGAAACTGAAAGTTGATAATGCATTAAATAAGGTCAAGCCAGCCAAGGTAATGGGAGAATTTTTCTTAGTAACGCAGGAATTAACACATAAGTATGCCTTCAGACATAATCTGACTTGTAAAATGAGGAATGAAGACAAAGTATTTTTAAATATGGTTGAAGAAGTGGATGAAGCATACTAAATCAGAGTTTTGGCAAGCTAAGGCGAAAAATTGAATGGTCAGAATATGAATGTTGCTATAAATATAGACACTCCATCCTTAGGGAAATGTTGTATTCGCAGGGACAATACTTTGTATGATAATTATTTTGTGGGAGCAAATCAATGTGAAGATACATATTGTATAATAGGGGGATGAGGATTTAAAGGTGGTAGAGATCCAATTTTTCCTGGGATATACTTTATTTGTGGAAATAAGGCTTATTACAAGTTGCCAGACCATTGGTATGGGACATGTTATGTTAGCTTGGTCTTTCCAAAAATCTTTCATGTAGATAGAAGTACTAGGGGAACACATGAGATAGGCAAATATTTAAGTCGTAGAAAAAGAGAGAGTGTAGCTGAAATAATTGGTGACATTTTTGGAGTACTGATACCAATGGTGGGGATATCTTTTAATGCAAACAAAATTCAAAAATTGTCCACGATAGTAGATCGATTGTCAACAGATACTGCAGGTGGATTTTTAATGGTAGACACTGACTTAGTTACTATGAGAGCTATGGTAAAGCAGAATCGTCTTGCTCTTGACATAATATTGGCCAAAGATGGAGGAGTTTGTGGAACCTTACATGTACAGCACTGTTGTAGGTTCATTCCTGACAAAAGCCAAAACATTAAAAAGTATATCAGAAATATTACAGAGTTGCATAAAGAAATTGAACCACTAGAGGTTGATGGTGTCCTTGAAAGAATGGGTAAACGTTTTACAGCAGCTAAACATTGGTTACATGAAATAGGTAGTTCTATTACAGGTAAGATATTTTTTCCAGTGATATTCATAGCAATAATAATATTAATATTAGGAGTATGTTGCATGGGTAGAAAAAGTAAAAATGTTAAGAGATCAATGAAGAGAATGAGTAAGGAAAGACAAGATAGAGTACGTGAAAGAGATGACATTGAGATGGAAGAGTTCCAGTCAATAGCGTATCACAATAATAGAAAGATAGATGAAACGAAAATTTAGATTAATACTAAACGAAGAATTTGAAACATGTTTTATAAAATTTTGCTAAAATTTGGGAGAGATTTGGTGATAAGATCACCAAAGGAGGGAGTTGATGGAGCGAGAGTAGAAACAAAATATTGTATGCCCCTCGTAAAATCACTCCCTCATAACAGTAACATGAACTAATTGAATGGTTTGAAATGCTAATCAACTTAGAATAAAATTGTACCTACACAAGTACACATGGGAAACTAATTTTGCTTATCTTGCAACCATAATTAACTAATAAAATGATTTTGTCATGTCCTAAACTAATAAGCAGCTTTAAATTAACCAAAAGTGTCATAAATGTGCTTTCTGTTTGTCTATCTGTGGCAGAAACATGAAGATGGGTAAGCAAATCATGCATAATTGTGGCTTTATTTGCTACGTACCAATTAACAGGGATACCTTAGTAAAGGGGGAGGTAAACAGAATGGGTTTTAATTCAATAATTAATAGCTATCTGTGTTTGTTTCTATAATAGTTCCCTTGTGGGCCTTGGCGGCCTGTAGAAAAATGGACGCTTGCATAAACTCGAGCTTGAGTGTACGGCGCATGTGCAGAGTTGTGAAAGAAACTGCAGGCGAGCTTGCGAAGCCTCTAGCTGAACGAGATGGGTCAAGGACAATGTGCCCTGAAACCCTGAATGACTGCCAAAAAAGTGGAAGTCCGTATTGAAACCGTGAGACCTGAAGTGAATATTGCAAATTTAAGGACACAAGTGAAATGGACAGTACAGAGACAATAGCCATATTCATTTTTGCTGATGCTGCGGAAGTCGAAAAATGAAAGGATGAGGTTATGCTCATCCACCCATTGGAAGAACCAATTAAATTTGTCAGAGACCCCAAATGTTTCAGAAATTAGATAGTTTAGGGCCAGATGTAGGAAGGCTATTACCGGTCGGTAATGGACGAAATTAACGAATTTCGCCTGTTACTGACCGGTAATAGGCTTTTCTGATGTTGGGCCGAAATTAAGGATTCGGTAATTTACCGAATCGGTAATTTAAGGAATCGGTAAATTACTGATTTCTTAAATACCGATTCGGTAAATTGATGATGCATGCATCCCAAATGCAAAAATACCGGGAGAAAAGGGGCAGATTCTGAGAATCTGCCACTTTGCTCCCGGTATTTACTTTGATGCATATGCCCGTTGGTGATTTTTACCAATTAATTTGCTACATGGCATTTACCGATTTGAAAATACCGAATCGGTCAAATTCGGTATTTACTATTTACCTACATCTGGCCCTTAGTTAGTAAAAAGGGTATAAAAGAAGGCGTTCCGATGAAGTAAAAAACTCTCTTTTCTGATTTCATCTTTGTATCCTGACATGCTGCCGGAATGCTGATTGAATCCTGATGCATAAGAACTCTGCTATTTTCTTTATATTTGAACTTAGCCTGAATGGGAACAGAGTCTTTAGGTGAGGTTGATAGTTAGAGAGATAGAAGGATGAGCTTTGGAACTTTTATGTCTTTTTTCTAAATATCAGTGTCCTTTGAATTTAAAATAAATGTTTATTTCTGAGCTTTCAATTAATAAAATTAAATGTTTGTTTTTTTAAAATTAATAAACCTGAATTCAGTTATTCTAAATCGTGTGAATAAAATAAGTCATGACAAAGAGTCTTTGCTAAATAAAAATTAGATAAATGAAGAATTAGGCTGCTCTTGTTCATCCTTAGCCTAATTTTTACTAGCATGATCCATCTATAAGTAGAATGGTGGTATGTCTAAATAAACTGTTTTAAATACTAGAACCATGGTAAATGAATTTAAACTGCAGATGTACATTTTATAAATAGTTTAGCTTAATTTAGACACCCCGCTATGATCCAGCCACTCTCCTTTGAATCTCACCAATCCATGAAGTAGAGAGAAAGTGCGTAAGTGAAATCAGTGTTATGGGCCCCACTGATGAGTAAGTAATAATTGTGACTTCAGGGAAAGGTGATGAGGATTTTAGAAATCATTTCCGGAGTAGTGCTGCATCAACTCCTCATACACATTGAGGATTCTGGAATGGTTTGGGGTCTCCACATCAGCAGCACCAGCTGCTTGACATTGCTGGTCCCCATGACACCTCCCACCACCCCTACCCACACGAGCAGTACGATTTGTTGCTGGCACAGTCGACACAGAGCCTCCTTCATCATTGTCATTGGTGTTGTTGGGCAACTCCAGAGTGCCCTGTGTTGCTGTGGTGTTGTTGGTCTCCTGTGATGCTGTGTCCATGCGGGTAGGGTTCAGCTCAGTGTTGGTAGCTGAGGCAGGAGTGTTTTCTGAGGATCTGGATCATTCCACCACTGGTGCTCTGTGGTGACCTATACCAGAAGGGCCAGGTATGTCATCATCACTAGAAGAATGATGAGAGGCATTAATGCCGGAGGGCTCTTGGTTGATCGGAGTCTGTGCTTGGCTATCCAGTATGGGCCCCTATGTTGTCCTCAGCTGGCACCGTAGATACAAATACGAAACAATGACAATCATACACATTACATCGGCTAACAAAGCTCATGATAAGCAACCGTAAATAGATTGGACTCCATAATGCATAGATTTATTTGTGATTACTCTCAATTTTTTGAGACAAGAGGTGGATTGATGGACATGTCCAGGTATGTGCATTAATGGACCTGTAATGTTTAATTCACATTACATGTTGGAAGACATAGACTGGTTACTGACACCCTATGAATGAAACAGGTGTGTTTAGGATGTCTACATTTTTACTTTCACAGTGAGATACAGACACTTTCTCACCCTTTGTGTTTGTTCTCTTTTTTGGCCTGTGCCCTGGTCTTATTGCATGTGTTTATCAGTTACATTGGTGTATTTATCTACACACTCTCATTATGTTAACATCACCTGATAGGTGCGGGAATGGAGTGATTGAGGCGCTTCTTGTTCTCATCTCATTATACACATGTGAATGGCTGAGAGTATGAAAATTGTGTGACAGTTTAAGTTTGTGTCTACACTGACCATTTATTTTGTACATTGACTCCCTGGTCAAATGATTTCACAATATTACCTTTGTGTCATTGTGTGCCAAAGAACTATGATTAAATGAAGTTTGAGTGATTGTTGCATATTAGTGACACTTACTCCCCTCCTCCCACCCAGCCTCACCATGCCACATGGAAGAGTGTTATACAGCTAAAGTTTGTGAGGGTATGAGAAAGATATTTGTCTATGTTGACTGGTCTTTGTGGCACAAAGGAAAATGTGGCAGTTGTGATAGGATCAGACAACATTCCCCAAAGCAAGTACACATGAACTCACAGAGAGATAGACATAGACCACAATGAAGTGGTTGTGCTCTATGTGTAGAAGTGCTTGCTGTTATTCAAAGTCACATCATTGCTACTCATTCATATGCCTTCATGTCCAGTGCTAACAGGCAACCTAGACATGAGCTTAGCTCACAGTATGTCCAAATGTAATGAACTATCTGGCACTGGGAACCTGTCTGACTTGTAGACAGCTTGCCTAATGGCCTTGTGCACCACACAACATGCCAGAGTCCCTGCCATTTCATATTAGTATGTCCACTTACTGTCAGGCAATCACAATGTCTCATGGTCTTATATGTTTGTTTCTGTAAGATGAGTGTTTACAATGGACAGACATCCAATCAGGCCATGCACTAGGCACACTCTTGCATGCAAATGCAGCACCCCTGGAACCATGCTTTCCTGTGAGTGTGTGGATGTGTACTGGCAAACCTGGCTGACACTGGTGCCTGGTGTTTTGAGCAAAAGTCAATGTTGGTATTTGTTGAAGAGTCAGACACCAGTGCCCCGTGTCATGCATCCTGCTGGTAAATTCAAAATCACTGTGTGCGCTTAGTTAATGTTGGTGTGTTTGTAATGGTGATGAAGGTGTATGTTGTCCACTGCCTACCTAATGTGATTAGGGTGATTTTAAAATGCTTCTCCTCTATTAAGTCTTCTGTTTCTTTGACTAACTGGGAGTGATGGTACGTGTTCTGACAAGGCTGCAGACACTGGTGTATGGTGGTAAATGTGATTCTAAAACACAGAAAAGGGCTTGTGCACAAAACAGCATGTACCAGTGTAAGGCACATTGCTGTCGCACTCCCATTTACTGTCAGTTAGGCATTGTCCCAGGTAAAGTGGTTGTTCATGGTGGGTGTAGTATTGTTTAACCTTACTCTAACTCCCACAAGGCTTTGTCCCTCACACACCCTTACAACACAGTGAAAACAGACCACATATCAGGTTTTCCATGCGGTGATTGGGAATAGATTGAGATGTGTTACACTTGTGCTTAGTCTCTGATTTTGCGAAAAATACCAACAGGGACTTGATATCAAAACACCAGTCCACATTGTCAAACATCTTGTCAGTACATTAATAGTCACTGACAAGTAAGCAGGGTTTTTGTTAGGCTAGTTGGGCTGAGTGGGAAGAGTGTGTGTATGACGAAACCTGATGTGAGTTGTAGCCGTTGCAGTTACCCTTCCTCCCACCCAGAGCTGCTGACTCCTGTGTGCCTATCTTTACCTCACAGTGTTTATAAATGCATTGGCAATGTGGCTGGTACTGGTTCACGGTTTTGAACATGAATGCAACTCACATCATGAAGCTGTGCTCAAAACACCATCCCACAGTGTCAGACATCTTGCTGGTCCACTTCTCCTCACTGTGTTTGTGGGTTAGGCCAGGTGAAGTGAGCTAGTCTGGATGAGAGTAATAGTATTTTAAATTGTTAGAAATTGCATTAGGCCCTGTCCTTCGTACACCTTTCCACACACATTAAACAGACCAGCACATACTATGCTTACCTTATTGTGATACGAATAGTCCCAGACGTATACCTAACACTGGTGCCTGTTTGACTTGACTGCAAAACACATCAAGGTTCTCTGCTCCAGACAACATGCAGCAGTGTCAGACATTTTGCCAGTACACTTCTCCTCATGGTGATGTAAGCATATGCCATGGGGACTTTGCATGGCTGGGTGGGTGGATGAGTAATTTCAATGGCTAAAAGTCACATGATGCCTTGGCCCACACACACATTCCCACCCATCAGCAAAAGGCTACCTGTAACTCTGCTTCCCTGACAGTAGTGTGAATATACTTTGTGTCTGACACTGATGACTGGTGCCTATGTGTCCACAAGCAGGGCATACTTGTACAGACAGATGTTACCAGTGTTAGCCATTCTGTCAGTGGTTTTCTAATCACCATCAGGTATGCATGGTTCTTGGTGGTCTGTTTGTGCTGTTTGTGAGGAGGAGTGTCTGCCATGACTCCATCTCCCATCATGCTCTGTACTCCACATACCTTCCTACACATCCTAAAGATCTTAACAGTGAGTCTACTTTCCTGACAGTTATTGGCAATGTGCTTCAAAGATGTCTTACACTGGGGACAGGTGTCCTATTTATCCACTACTCAAAAACATTGCTTTGAACTCAAACATCAGGCCGCAGGGACAGACATTTTGCCTGTACATTCACATTAACTGTAAATAAAGCTCTTTTGTATGTTGTCTTGTTGGTCTGTGTGTGGGGATGAGTGTTTGCACTGACTTCACCACCCATCATGCCCTGTCCTACACACACCTTCACAGCCAGCACAGACAGCAGACCATGAGCTATGCTATCCGTGATGCTGAATGGAAACGGTTCTATCAAGATGGCTGGGTAGTGGTGGGAGGAGCACAAGGCCATGATAGGAGTTGTGGACAACCCTAACACAATGCACAAGTGACAGACATCCTGCAAGTACACTTACATTCATTGTCAGGACACTGTTCTTCCTGGTGGCCCTGTTTGTCTGTGTGCGAAGGTGTGTGTGGGGGATAGAGCCTGATATGTGATATTTTCAGTGCAAACACTCCTCCTCCCACACTACACAAACAGGTCATCTGGGCATATGTCTACCTGACAGTGAATGGAAGTCTGCCATAGAGTTTTCTGAGACTGGGGTGTGTATTATAAAGTGACTGCAACTCCCATCAGGCCTTGTACTCCAGACAGCATGCAGCAGTGTCAGCCATGCTGCTGGTACATTTCCAATGACTGAGAAGCTTGCATAATCCCAGTATGTCTGTGTGGGTTGTGTATGACAAGGAGTTTTTTCCGTGACTACAAGTCCCATTGTGCCTGTGGCCAGACCCACCTTCCCAGGCATCCCAAACAGACTACCTGTGACCTTGCTTTCCTGTGAGTGAGTGGAAAACTACAGGGCCAAGATGTCTGAGACTGGTGCATGTAGTTTGAATTGACTACAACTCCCATCAGGCCTTGTGCTCCAGATACCATGCGGCAGTGTCAGCCATGTTGCTGGTACTTTTCAACTGACTGAGAGGCTTGCATAATCCCAGTATGTCTGTGTGGTCTGTGTGTGTGGTGGAGTTTTTTCAGTGACTACAAGTCCCATGGTGCCTGTGGCCAGACCCACCTTCCCAGGCATCCCAAACAGACTACCTGTGACTGTGCTTTCCTGTGAGTGAGTGAGTGAGTGAGTGAGTGAGTGAGTGAGTGAGTGAGTAAGTGACTGAGTGAGTGAGTAAGTGAGTGAGTAGGAACGTACTAGGCCAAGATGTCTTTACCTGGGTAAAAATACAATGCAAAGATAAAGAAGAAAAAGTGGCAAGGAGGAAATATATATCTCTCTACTTACGTAGGATACTTTATATTACCCTATTAGCAGTACATTGTCCTGTCATTGATTCATGTAATTGTAATTTAATTTGTACTTGTAAAGCGCACTAATACCCATGGGTGTCCTGGTGCTGTAACGCATACCGCTGTGGAACCCTTCCTGGCTTTTCCCTGTCACATGTCCACTCCTGGGCACCCCCAAGGTGAAGCCAGGCATCCCAGCGCTGTTGGGGCCGTTGTGTAGATTAAATAAGCTATTGCCCAGAGTTGCAGAGTGGGACCCATGATTAGAATAGGCACCGAGGCGAGAATTATCAGGTCCGAGGAAATTGAGCCCAAGACCTGCCGAGGCGGGAATTGAACCCTGGTCCCGGGCCAGACCTCTGCATCAGGGTCTGCCGCTCTAACCATTGAGCCACACTTCTCCACTCATGTTCCTTATTTTCAACAAAGAATCACATATTAAGGACATATGATTACGTAATTTAATTATCACAACCCTTATTTAGTTCACCATACTTATATACACACAACCAATATATACAGATCACATGAAAGTCATAGATTCCTTCTACCCGCTTGATGCAAACAACAGTGTTCACCTATTACATAAAGAGAATACACTCATGGGTTGTCTTGTATGCACATCAGGTTCTTATTCCTCTTGAGCCCTTAATCACAAAACTGGGCTTTCAATTGTCAAAAGATTATTCAATTATCATCAGACTCCTCTTGTCAAAACCTGTCAACGCGTTTCGGCCTTCCTATACATCTTGACCTCCTCAGGACAAGGGTGAGGAAACAAACTTAATAGAAACAAATCCAGATGCCATACGGTCAAGACCCAGTTATAAAAGTGTGTCAACCTCCAGGGTATATCACTTCACTACTTGTGGCATGCCCACCAATAATCACCAATAATCAAATTCTTAGAACCCACACCGGAGCCTCCATACTACTCCACGCTGGAAATATATCAAGCCAACCCCATTGGGCTAAAGGTGTATTCCCCAGGGACCTGCAATAACCCTGCACTCCTTACTTCATCAGAAGGGCCGCCACGTTGCTACACGTAAAGCATCCGGTGACCATACCAACCGAATTGGGAGGAGTTGAGGTTGTTGTGCTCTTTGATGAATGTGACGAGTTGGCTGTTGATGGCTTTCTCGATGACTTTCACTGGGAAGGGGAGCAATGATATGGGTCTGTAGTTTTTGAGGTCGGTGGGGTCCACCAAGGGTTTCTTGAGGATGGGGTTGATCTTGGCATGTTTCCAGTCGTAGGGGAATGATGCGGTTGCCAGGGAGCAGTTGATGGTGTGGCGGAGCATGGGTGCGATGGTGTTGGCAGCTCTGTTGAAAATGTGTTGGGGGCAGGGGTCCTTGGGGGCCCCGGAGTGGATTGAGTTCATTGCCTTCAGTGTTTCTTCGGTGGTGAGGGCTGCCCAGTTGTCGATCGTTGGCTTCATGGTGTCGGGGGGTGATTGGCAAGGGTCCAGTGTGTTGGTTGTCTTCATCAAAGTTGTCGTAGATGCTCTTGATTTTGTGGTGTAAAAAGGCGCTCAGTTTGTCGCAGAGGTCTTGTGAGGGTGGAATGTTGGTGGACTCGCTGGAAGGTTGGGCGAACTCCTTGATAATGTTGAAGAGTTCTTTGCTGTTGTGTGCGTGGGTAGAGATTCTGTTTAAGGCAACTCAGAACTCTGATGCCAGACTGATCAATGGATCATAAAAACATGATCACATCACACCAGACCTAAATCAGATCAATTGGCTATCGCTCAATGCTAGGATTCGGTTCAAGATTGCCATTGCCTAATGCACAAATCCCGTCATTATAATACTTCTATTTACCTGGTAAAAAAACTCTAACTTTCTGCTCTGAATTGGGCCATAAGAAGCTCCTACACTCTCCAGATAAAACCTCACAAATTCAACAAAAAAAATCCTACAACCACTCATCTCCAGTCTCGCCAGAGAATATGGAACTCTCCCGTTATCAGATCTAACCCTTCGACCTCCTCATTAAAAAAACAAGTCCAAGGGTTACTCCTGAATAACCAGTTGTAACAATTGACCTGAAGACACCATAACTAACTTTCATTTCTTATCGACAACATCCGTATCTCATTCAATGATGCAATTTTTGTTACTTTACATGTACCACATATTTGGTTTGCTCCTTTTGTACCTGTGCTTGCTAACTTACTATGGGCCCAATTCACAAAAGTAATTTGAGACAAACACCTAACTTTACGACTTTCAATATTCACAAAGCGCATTTAGGAGTAGTAAAGTTTGGATTTTTGCTCAGTTAAACTTAAGTTTTGGTCTAAAGTTTAAGACCAAAACTTACGTTTAACTGAGATAAAGTTTTAGTTGTAAGTTTAAGTTTTGGTCTTAGGTTTAACTTAAGACCAAAACTTACGTTTAACTGAGACAAAGTTTTGGGCTTAAGTTTAAGTTTTGGCCTTAAGTTCAACTTAAGACCAAAACTTAAGTTTAACTGAGACAAAATCCTAACTTTACTACTCCTAAATGCCCTTTGTGAATACCGAAAGTCATTAAGTTAGGATTTTGTCTCTGATTACTTTTGTCATTTGGGCCCTTTATGTTTATTATGTACTCTTCTATCTCCCAATCTTATCTGTATCTTTGCACAATGCTCTGATACCGTTACGGGTCATGTTTGCGCTATATAAAACTTTCAAAAAAATAAATTATTGTGTAGGTAATATGGCTGTATGTGCCCTGCCATTTCTAAGAAACAGAGATAGTTTTATTAAACCAATGAGGAAAATGAATTGCTTCAGGAGCACCCTCTGCAGTGCCCTACCACACCTTCAGCTATGGGTAAAGACAAGGGCAGGAGAAGCGTGGGCAGAAGCTGTCCATGGGAAGCAGACATGGGGTATATAGACAGAAGAGAGAGAATGAGTTCTCTACGTAACGACAAGATTACTGCAAGATATTGACAATGCTTCACAGTATAACTTTCTCCAAACTTGTGTCACCTAGATTTCAGACACACAAAGGCCAGTTCTAGCAGACACTATTGTACTGATTCACAAACACACACACACAACTAAACATCTAAATTCAGTACTCTCATCTAAGAAGTTAGCCTTAATTTATGTTCATGCTGTTCGATACTGTATGATCGTTCTGTTTGTACATACTACAGTCTGCTGTCCTTTTCATGTGTGCAGAAGCCTGGGTGGTTTCATATTTTCTTGCAGAGGTCCAAACGCTTTTTTCCGACAATTAAACTTTGGTGTAGATTTAATTGTAATGTATGTGAGTTGTGCTGTTTATGCTGTCCCATTCTCTCTTCATGCTGTATAGAAATATTAAATGTTGAACTCTGCTGTTGCAGAAGGAAAAGCTACAGTTTGATCACCATTCTGGGTTGTACATACTAAAGCCACCCCAAGATCCATACAGTACAAATGAATGTTCTTTCCACTGTAAAGCTATTCCATGATTACGAAGTCAAGTTTGTCTCAAGTTGCTTTCGCTTTAAGATGCTCTGTGTTGATCTAAGATGCATGACGTCATTTGAGATGCTGTGGTGTATGCAGTGCTGTAACACAGTGTGTGGTATTGAGCAGTCAGTTTGATATCTGCAGTGTGTGGTATTGAGCAGCCAGTTTGATATATGCAGTGTGTGGTATTGAGCAGTCAGTTTGATATATGCAGTGTGTGGTATTGAGCAGTCAGTTTGATATATGCAGTGTGTGGTATTGAGCAGTCAGTTGTATATCTGCAGTGTGTGGTATTGAGCAGTCAGTTGTATATCTGCAGTGAGTGGTATTGAGCAGTCAGTTGTATATCTGCAGTGTGTAGTATTGTGCAGTCAGCTGGATCTCAGTGCGGCACCTAAGACTGTTCTATTTTTGTTTATAGAGCTTCCGATCCCTGAGAAATGCAAATGGAACAAGCACTGATGACTGAATCTCCGTGAAAATGACACTTCAGATGGCCAACGGCGGTGGATGATTCACAATATTATCAATAAAACAGTTTAGCCATGACTGTGGTGTTTGTTGAATCTGCTCTACAGTGGCGAAGAGCACACCTCTGTAGAGAATATGTTCATAGGATAGGGGGAATAGGGCATATTTTTCAGTCTCATTTTTATGTGTCTTGTAACTTTGTTAAAGTTTGTTGCATCCTCAACCAATACCTGCTGAGTACCGCCTGTGCCTCTAGCATCGCGAGGAAAAAAGTGTTACACCACTAAGGTTACTGTCTGTTCAGTACTGTTTTTCGTTTCATTCCTTCATTAAACTTTTCAGCTAAGTGCCCGAAGGTGACGAGTCAAGACAGATCACTGAAAACAAAGCCATGTTGCACTGTGCTGCGTTACTTTCAAAGCACAGGGCTGCGTCATAATTACAACAATAAGACGGATCCCTGTAGTCCCCCTGCACTGGCACAAAATTAGCTGCCATACTCCAACGCAGACACTCTTGCACCATGAAGCAAGGGTACCTGTGTTGTGAGGATGATTATTTTTGTGTAGGAAGGGACACTTTCCTGCATTAAAAAAATCACAAGAGGCATTGTCCTCTTTCTATGTGCTCTGCAGAATGCAGAACGCATTCAAAGTGGACAAAATGGGGAGAAATACAATTATTTCTCCTAGTTGCGCCTCCTTACATCTCCCCTGGTGAGGGGTAGGATTCTGACACATTCCAGGGTTTATAAAAAGTTGTAAATGTGGGATTGCACCAGAATCAATGGGTGTTTTGCGGGTACACCTACAGCAACACCCATGGAACATCCCTTTTGCGCAAAGTGCTGTATTTACAAGACCATGAAAAGTCACGCAGGGTGGCTATACGTGGCCTTGTAAATAAGGAGCACCACACTGCACTGCCAGTGCACCAAAAAGTGATGCACCAGCGGCATAAGGGGCGTGTTAATATACCCCAGAATTCCTCAGCGGAAGTGTTGTGAGTTTGGATATTTTATTTTCAGGAATGAATGCTTGCCCCATAGTCATAAAATAACACAATGGACTATGTGACTTAAAGTGTAGGGGTGAGGGTTGAACGCAGTGGGGCGGGGTTTTCACACACACACGACTCACTAGGGTTAAGTTGGTGCGTGCGAGCGAGAAAATCCAATGGTAGGATAAGTCCAATTTCGCAAGGCAGCCTTGGCAGGTCACTACCTCTTGCGTTGAGAAAGCTGATACGCAAGTAGAAAATCTCCTGAGTTGCAGAAAGAAGCATCGCCCTCTGTCGTGACACATAATGCTGTTCGTGACGATTTTACAGCACAGAACAAGCTCCTGGCACTAAAAATCAGCACAATGTAACAAAACCACATAGGTTGTTGTACTCGTTCTGTAAACAGAATTTTAAGTTACTTAGAGAGCCAAAGTACACTCACTGAATACTTGAAGAAACTGTGTCAACTGTTCCATGGGAATGCAGGCTCAATAGCCTGGACTGGGGAAACTGAGCATGGCAACCGTTCTGGACAGTCTGAAAACTCACTGCAATACAAAAACAAATCCACAAAATAGCTAACTGGAGAAAGCCTGAATCTTGTCTGAAACACCCATAAGAAGAAGAGTGCATCAGCTAACTAAAAAGGCAAAACAGAGGAAACCCGAAGAGTTTGTAAAAGATTAAATGTAAAAAAGCAACAACACAATAGAGTAAATCAATTTGGGAAGAGTAAAAGAAAGCAGAGGAAGGGACATGGCTGCAGTTGCACAAAGCCTGTCAACCAAAAGACTATTGCAACTATACAGAAACACTAATGGTGCATCTGGAATAACTGCCTGACCAACAAGAGTCTACCCTCAAAAAAGCTGAATTAAACACCATTCTAAAAGCAAAGAAAACCCCATCTTAAAGAACACAAAAAAAAGGCGTATCTGATCCCAATCGATTTCCTTCGTCATTTTTTACAGACTATATAGATCTGTGGCAGACATGCTGACACTGCTTAACGAGCACTGCTTGAAGGCTAAAGAAGAGCCATAAAGTTGTCGAAGATCCTTCTTAGTGGCCAGACACAAAAAGGGCCCTCACACTCTGAGCAATTGCAAGTCAATAGCCGTCTTGGACATCGAGGGGTAAGGCTTTACTAAGGTCATGTTAAAGCACTTAAAGCACTTTGGAATGAGTAGATCACAATACATTGATGCATATTTATCAAACTGGCTTCAAGAAGCGCACCAACATTGATGACAACGTGATGGTTCTCTCATTTAAAATACATTAAACCAACACGCGCGGTAATCTACTGTAAGCGGCCTTCAGTGACTTCAAACAGCACGTGACTCGGTAGACTGTGGAAAATTATGGGGGGAGTTGAAACTTGGGGGATCCCCCCAGTCTTCTAAACGCTGTCTTCAGTGTAAACTCAGACCATCAGGGCAGAAACCAGGCACCAGATGGGGTATGAACACCCAAAGATTTGAAGCGAGGCTGCGTTCTTGCACCCTTGCTTTTCAAGCTGTATATAGACAACACAGGGCTAGCGTTGGAAGATGCTGTCCCCAACCATCCCACCCACCACTGATGGCACAGGGATACTAGACACAACAGCAATAGGTTTGCAAAGGAAACTAAAGAAGCTGAGTGTATACAGGATCAATAATGCGAACAGTAAAGTGATCATCCTTGGCCAGAAGATGCTCGAGAAGGGTAACAGGCATCTAAACAACACCAAGCCTGAGTGCTGAGAAGGCATAAAAAATGTTCATAAGGTTGAATGACCAGGGAAGCCACAAAGGTCAACCCCCATCTACGAAAACAACAGATATAGCACTGAACAATTCTTTTCTTCTGTTTTTTTATTGACTTTATCAAACAGTTTCCAAAGATGCTACATAGCATAGCAGGCCTTTTATTAGGCTATGTTCCACTTGCAACACGGCATGTAACCGAACCAACTAATAAAATGGCGATCAAACAAGCTAAACTAACTTAATCAGCACAGAATTATTCCACAGTTGCATGACAATCAAAACATTTGGCAAGCCTACTTTAGTGCATCATTTGTATGACTCCAATGGAGATCCACTTCCTTTTTCTACCTTATCCCAACAGTTCTCTCTCAATAATTTGCACTTTTACACTTTCCTGAAAATAAAGGTGGCGTTAGCTAAAACTCGGCTGACTTCAAACTCTCCTTCTATTAAATTATTTCAAATGTGGCTTCGTTTAGGTCATGTGGCTTCTAAAATCTATAAATTTCTCTCTGTTACTTCTCCTGCCAAATGTACTGTCACACAACAGAAATGGCTATCTCATTTTGAGCAGGATATTATTGCCCATATCTCTGCAGATGACTGGCGCTTGATTGGGAAGCTCTCTCTTCGGAATAAGGTTGCTCCTTCTTTAATCCAATCTAAATTCTTCTCTATTAATCTGCTCCATTGGTCTCCGGTGGGTTTACACTCTCTTCAGTTGAAAGATGATGATCTTTGTTGGAGTTGTGGTCTATGTCCAGGTGATTACTTACACATGTTTTTTGAATGTTCGCTACTTAAACCCTTTTGGGATTTAATACACAAACATCTTCAATTGATTTTTAACCTCCGGTTTCAGCTTTCTTTCCCCATGATTATGTTAGGTCCACTTGCATCTCGTACTCCACTACCCTTAGATTCCTTAGCCTCATAAGCGCTGCGCAAGACCAACGGCCGCCGGCACCATTACCTCCGTAGTGCTGCCGTCGGCCGTTGAACGTTCCAACTGCACCTGCGCAATGGAACGTCCAGCACTGGAGCTGGACGTTCCATCGCAGCTAAGGTGTTAGATTCCCAATTACTAGATTTGTTATTAACAATTGCAGTAAAAGTAATTCTTATGGAATGGAAATCTTTTTCTTCAATTTCTTATCACACTTGGTGGGCCTTGGGTCTCTTTCTTGAGAGTTGCACACACCTCAGTTGATGATGCTCATCTCTCTCCTTCAATCTCTAAGGGGGTCTGGAAAACTTTAGACTCATATATGGATTTATCTTCTAAGGGTTTGGTTGCTCAATATCCTTTTGATTTGATTGTGTGAGTGTTGTCCTTCTGTTTAAGTGTAGCTCCCCAGAGGCTCTTTTCCTTCTTTTCCTTCCTTTCCTTTCCCTGCTCTTCTTCCTGTCTCTTTCTTTAACCTCCCATCTGTTTCTCCTCCCTCTTTTCTTCCTTTTCTGTCCTTTTCTTTCTGCTTTCTTCTTCTTCTCTCTATTAACTTTCTTTCTTTTGTAACCTATGGTGATACCATTGCTTTGGTTCACGGCTTATTGTATTTCATTTTATACTTTATCTCAAATATCAATTTATGATATGTTCATACTTTTTGTTTTCTCATGTGTATCACCTGTATTTTATTCGAATGTTTATATACTCTTTTAAATCCCAATAAAATTATTGAACAGAAAAAAAGTTGGTTATTTACAATAAGATCCTGTTCAGTTTCTCAGAGGTTTTCACTATGATTGGTCTGATGAAGGAAGAGATGCCACATGCTCTTCTAGCAAAATAAAGAGTGAATAATCACTTCACCTCATAAGCATTAGCAAACAATGAATGCCTACAAGCATGGACATTTCTGTGAAATTCTTTTTTGCAACTAAATCTCAGGATTTGTGAGGAGGCAGTGAAAGCAGGCTTGAGAGGTGTAGATCCCCAAATGACTTGTGGCCTTTTCTAATTATTTTTAAAATGTTTTAACTATGGCCAAACTGACATAAGCACATAAAACACCAAATACTGGTTTTTAGCTTTTTTCTTTTTATCTTTCTGAATTGTTGTATGCAAATATATAAACTACGGGCCATATGCATGAACACATTTTCCCATTGACACAGAATGGGCAAAACCCTCTGATGCATCTTGCACTATATTCCATTGCAATGATTTAACATGGCTGTGCAATACATATTTTATTCATATATTTTGATTACATTATTCATAAATGTGGATGACACACACTTTAGTACTATATTTAGTACTTCGTCAGACACGGTCGCTCCCACGCTCCCTGGCTCCAGTGGTATCGTTACTCCTCCATTGACCTCTGACCATCTGTGTGCCTGTAATTGATCTGCGCATTTGCATTAGCGCTTCTGATTGTACATTTATTTTAGCGCTTTTGATTGTGCATTTATTTTAGCGCTTGTGATTTATTCTTTAGTCTGCTGACTTTGTGCCACTCATAACGCTACAGCGTTTCAGGTATTTAGCAGCTTAGCATCGTTTATGCCATATAATCTGCGCGACGGAACGGAGCTGCGCTCTATCTATTAACATTGAAGGTGCCTGCTTAAAAAGCGCTTGTGAACGTTTTCAGTGCCCCAGCCTCACTCGACTTTTGACCTCCTCCATCTTGTCTGTTGTTGTTTCCCTGAGCCCTTCCTCCTCGCACCGCTCCCGCCACCCTGCCGCCCCTCCCACGCCCCTCCCCCCCCTCAAGGAGCTTAAATGACAGATGTGTCCACGCGCTACGGCCGCCAAAGGTAAGCCCGTCTACGCCCGTCCAAGCCTGGACCGCGCCCAGCGCCAAACCCCCTGGTCCTTGTAATGTCCACCCCCCCGGATTACTTACAATGCCACCTCCCTCCTAGCCCTGAACCCCGGCCGTTCCCCCAACTGCGTCCAAGCCGCCCCTGGACACACCCATGGACCCTTTTCCTGCAACTCCTGCAAGTTCGACGGCACCAAGAACAACTCCTCATCTACGAACACACAACAGATATCCGACCCCAACCACCTACAATGCATCCTGCTCAACACCCGCTCGGTCCACAGGCACGCCATTGACCTCTGGAATCTTCTAGACACCATCTCTCCGGACGTCGCCTTCCTAACAGAAACATGGATGAACGCCACATCAGCCCCAGACATCACCATTGCCATCCCGGAAGGCTACAAGATCATTCGCAAGGATCGTACCGGCCACACAGGAGGAGGCATCGCTATCGTCCATAAGAAATCCATCCGCATCTCAACCAGCTCAGACGTCAATTTCGCCAACTCTGAACACCTTCACTTCCAGATCCACACCGACCCCAAGACCACACTCAGAGGCACCCTCCTTTACAGGCCACCAGGACCCCGCGCACAATTTAGCGAAGACATCACGGACTTCATCACTCCACACGCGCTCCCCTCCGAGGATTACATCCTTTTGGGAGACCTCAACTTTCACCTTGAAAAGAACAACGACCGCAACACCACCACCCTCGTGGACAACCTCACCAACCTCGGACTTAAACAACTTGTCACTACCCCCACCCACATCGCAGGTCACACACTCGACCCTATCTTCACCTCCAGCAAACATGTCTCCTTCAGCCACACCACAGCTCTCCTTTGGACTGACCACAGCTGCGTTCACTTTACCTACAACAAGCCCACATCCAACAACCACCCCCAACCCACTCTGCAAAGAAACTGGAAAAAAATAACCATCGACCAGATCTCCTCATCGCTTCTTCAAAACCCCCCAGACCACTCCTCTAACCCAGACCAAGCAGCCACCAACCTCACCCAATGGTTATCCAACAGCGCCGACATCCTAGCACCACTGAAAAAACGACAAATCAAACTAGGCAGCAAGAAGGCCTCCTGGTTCAACGATGATCTTAAGATCTTAAGAAATCCAAGAAACTCTGTCGCTCCCTTGAGAAGACCTGGAAAAAAGACCCAACCACCAGCACCAAGGACGCCTTCAAAAACGCCACACGCATACACCACCAACTGATCCGGAATGCCAAGAAAGCCGCTTTCAAGGACCGACTAGATAACAACGCCCACAACAGCAAGGAATTATTCAACATCGTCAAGGAATTTACCAACCCCTCAGCCAACTCCAACGACATCACCCCCTCTCAAGCCCTCTGCGACTCCCTAGCCTCATTCTTCCACAACAAAATTGCAGACATCCACAACAGCTTCGACAACCGACCCAAAGACCAACCCACCCAACCCCCTGCAGGACCCCCACCTCCCCTGAACATCCTCAATGACTGGAAGCCAATCTCCACTGAGGACACCATCCGTCTGATGAACTCTATCCACTCAGGATCCCCCACAGACCCATGCCCTCACCACAACTTTAACAAAGCAGACTCCATTATAGCACCGCACCTCCGAGACGTCATCAACTGCTCCCTCAACTCCGCAACCTTCCCGGAAAGCTGGAAACACGCCGAACTCAGCGCCCTCCTGAAAAAACCCACAGCTGACCCCACCGAACTCAAAAACTACCGCCCTATCTCACTCCTTCCATTCCCGGCCAAAGTCATCGAGAAGGCGGTGAACAACCAGCTCACCGCATTCCTCGAAACCAACAAATCCCTAGACTCCTCACAATCCGGCTTCCGAGCCAAGCACAGCACCGAAACCGCCCTCATCGCAGCAACAGACGACATTCGAACTCTACTGGACAATGGAGACACAGTCGCCCTCATCCTCCTCGACCTCTCCGCAGCCTTCGACACGGTCTGTCATAGCACCCTTTTACAACGCCTCAGAAACGTCGGAATCCAAGGAAAAGCACTGGAATGGATCACCTCATTCCTCACCGGAAGAACCCAGAGAGTCCGCCTCCCACCATTCAAGTCAGAAGCCACTGAAGTCATCTGCGGCGTACCACAAGGATCTTCACTCAGCCCCACCCTCTTCAACATATACATGAGCCCCCTCGCGGTCATCGCACGCCAACACAATCTCAACATCATCTCCTACGCCGACGACACTCAACTGATCCTATCACTCACCAGAGACCCTAACACTGCCAAAACCAACCTGCATGAAGGAATGAAAGAAGTAGCCGAATGGATGAAGCACAGCCGTCTGAAACTGAACTCAGACAAAACAGAAGTCCTCATCCTAGGCACCTCCCCCTCCGCCTGGGATGACTCTTGGTGGCCAGAGGCCCTTGGAAAAGCACCCATCCCGACAGATCACGCACGGAACCTGGGCGTCATCCTGGATTCCTCACTCTCGATGAACAGACAAGTCAACGCCGTTTCTTCATCTTGCTTCAACATTCTTCGCATGCTCAAAAAAACATTTCGCTGGATCCCCACCGAAACTAGAAAAACAGTCACCCACGCTCTGGTCACGAGCCGACTGGACTACGGAAACACCCTCTACGCCGGTACCACCGCCAAACTCCAGAAAAAACTCCAACGCATCCAGAACGCTTCAGCCAGACTCATATTAGACATCCCACGTAAAGAACACATCTCTGGTCACCTGAAAAACCTCCACTGGCTCCCCATCAACAAGAGGATTACTTTCCGCCTCCTAACCCACGCACACAAAGCACTCTACGAAATCGGACCCGAATGCCTCAACAAACGACTGTCCTTCTACGCTCCCCCCCGCCAGCTTCGATCCTCCAACCAAGCCCTTGCCAATGTACCTCGCATCAACAAAACCACCTTGGGAGGTAGATCCTTCTCCCACCTGGTGGCTAAAACTTGGAACTCACTTCCCACTCACCTTCGCCTTACTCAGAACCACCTAGCATTCAGAAAGCAACTTAAAACATGGATATTTGACAAATAATTCCCCACCCTTCCCCTAGCGCCTTGAGACCCTCTGGGTATGTAGCGCGCTATATAAATTCATTGACTTGACTTGACTTGACATATTTGTTCAATATACATATATCATACACTACACATACACATGTAGTATTGTAAGTGTGAAAGAGCATTCATTACCATTTGTAACTGCCCCAAACACTTGCATCTCATGGGTGTTAAATAAGGTTACATTACATACCCTGTGTCACTCACACAAGCATGGCCAGTCCTATTTATTAAGAACCTGCATGTACTTAACACATGAATTTGTGTGACATGACAGTGGGATGACGAAACCTTATTGGGTCCCCCTGCAAAGTACCCCCTTCGACTACACTCAGGAGCTCTCAGTCCAGTGTACTGCTCTGAATGGGCTTCCTGGAGCTCAGGCCCCCCGCACAACGGGGCATCAGGGGCCTTTATTACGCCACTGTTCCATGATGCCCTCGTAGCGCTCATCTCCTTTCATGTGGCCTGGTTTTTAAAGCTTTTTTACAAGTCCTATTCATTCATGAATAAGTCAGGAGTAATTCAAGTTTAGGGCATGCCTAGTTACAGTAACATCATTGAGGCTCAAGTCTCAAGTGTTTCACTTTATATGTATCTAAGTTACTTGTGTTTTTTACCTAATTAGGGCCTTGTAGAAACAAAGTTGCATATTTACAAGCCCCTAGCACCACCGGAGTGGCACTTTTTTTTACGCTTAGATGACACACCCTGCATGGCTTTTGATGACCTTGTCGATAAGGTGTAAGACCACCCAAGTCGCTGCGTTGCATTCCATTGTGGCACGGAGGAATGCAGTGGGCGTTGCTGTGGATGTTCTCACACAACACCTATGGATTTTGACACTACCCCAGATTTGCAACATAGCGTGAATCTAGGGCAGCACCAAAAACGTATGGCTCCTAAGAGCAGGCACAAAGAGGAGAGCTGGGGTATTGAAGTGAATGGCTTTGTGTGCCATGCATGCAATTTTTAACTGTATCCGAGCTTCAGGGATAACAGATCTGGATATATGGTTGTATTCAATAGCACCTGTTAAGAGCCGCGCATCATAGTTGAGGGAAACTCTAAGGGGAGTCGTCTTCGCACTAGGAAGTCTGAAAAGGGTTGCGCTGCATTAGTCCAGCTTTGGGATCACTAAGGCTTGCACTACAACCTTAAGGTCTTGAGCAGGGAGAAAATGTTTACGTTTTCTTAAGATGCTGAGTTGGAAGTTTGCTACTTTGGTGAGGGAACTGATGTGCTTCGGCATGTTCAGACTTTTGTCTAACATTATTCCCAGAGAGGTTGCGGAATCAACAAGGTGCGGCGTACAGTTAGGAGCAGTAAGCTGATTCAACCATTGGTCCATGACCGGAGATTGCTTGTGTGGTGCGATTAGGAGGAATTCCGTTTTGAGGGCATTTAACTTCAAGTGGTTACATGTCAGCGAGCTTTGTGTTTTCAATAGGACTGAGTTGAATGACCAGATGTCCTCAGGGGAGGCGATCTTCAGGTATAAATGGGTATCATCCGCATACATGTGATAGTGAATGCTGGATGAGTTTAGAATTACTGTCAGAGGCTCCATGAACAGGTTGAAGAGTGTGGGTGAGAGGGCTGAACCCTGTGGAGCCCCCAGTGTGACCTGAGAAGGTTGAGAAAGGGACTGGTTCACCTTGAAGCTTTGGGATCTGTTATGAAGGAATGAAGAGAACAGGAGAACCAGTTTAGTACAGGTCCAGACAACCCCATCCTGTGTTCCAGGGGGTCAATTAGGTTATCATGTTTGACAGTATCAAATGCTGACGAAACGTCAAGTAGGATCAAAAGGCAAGATCCATTTTGATCCAACATTCTTAGCGCATCATCTACTACGTGAGTTAGCGCAGATTCTGTACTATGGCCCGGTTGGAAACCAGATTGACATTGGTCCAGGAGTTGGAAATGATCGATATGGTTATAGAGTTGGGCGAGCACACATTTTTCCAGGAGATTTGCCAACATGGGAATGTTAGAGATTGGGCAAAAGTTATGCAGGTCCGTGGGATCAGCAGATGGTTTCTTTAGAATCGGGGTAACTTGACCTAATTTTAGGCAGTTCGGAATAGCACCTTGCCAAAGGGATGCATTGACACTTTTAGTCCAAAGTGGGAGTAAGGAGGCTCTACCTTCAGAGAAGAGGTTCGATGGCAGGGAGTCGTTGTAGTGAATAGAAGGTTTCAGAGTAGTCAGTATTTTCCGTATAGTGCTTTTATCCAGGGTTTGGAAAAGGCTCCAGGATGCGTTGTTTTTGGGGGGCAAGGCTGCGCAGGGATGGTGACATCCAACTAAGGAGGTAGGAGGGTGTTCGGCAGACTAATCAACAGGTGATCAATGGCAGAGCGTAGTTCAGCTTCGATCTTAGTAGTCTTATCCGTGAAGAAATCAGCGAATATATATGTATTTAGTATCTGTTTGGCAGAGGTATTAATCCATCAATCCATCAATCATGTGTGTATAAACAGCTACATATAAGGCTGCATGAAGGTTACCTAGAAACACCCTGTTCACTTTGTCTGTAAAGTGAATTCCATCACTGCTATACATTCCATGCATGTCAAAACTAATATTGTCGTTGTAGATAGAGCACATATTATGGTCTCTAAGGTCTCTAAGGAAAGCAGAAACAGTTTTATTAACATGTTTCCTGGCTTTGTAAATCTGTGGACAGAATTGATTTGACCACTTCCATTTCTGTTTTGGCATATATTAAAGTACACCAAGATAGTGTCAGTTCCGCAAAAGTATCTTTCATTAATATTTCCAGCCCAACCCAGTCAATGTGCTTAGGTCATTGCCTCCACATTGCAAAATCATGAGGTGAAGGGAGCTCAAAAATCCACAATGGTTTTAACTGATAAAACTTTAACCCTCTCTTGCCAAACCAAGTAATCTCCACATTTGGCAAACACAGGGGAGGTATAATGATCAGTAGCGCGTAAAGCGGTTGGAAAGGCATGAATGAGTAAGCAGGTATGTCGGGTCTTCGAATTTCCTAAACGAAGGGGGTTTATAACATAGCGTTTTGATAAATAAACAAAGCAAGCACACACACGAGTGTTATACTCGAAATGAAACAGATAAAAATGTTGCAATCTTCCGCCATCGGTTAGGTATGAGAAAACTGTGTATTTAATTTCGAGTTTTACTAGATAAGTAAGAATTGTTAATGGCGAGTGACATTGTGTTCTTATCGTTAAGTGTTCTAGTAATTCTTTTCATGTAAATGTTTTATGTAACTTCCAACGGAGTAACTTGATAGACAATATGAGGTGCTAGAGAGAATTCTTTGGCATAAATTCGTCTCTGGTGTATATTGGGTTGTCGTTTTTGTCATGTAATATCAGGCTGCACTAGCACAAAATGTTTTTTTACATAAAATGAGTTATAATATAAATTGGTACTATCTATAAGTAAGTAATGTGTTAAATTGTCCATTTACAGTTACCCCTGACGAAGGGCTGGATTAAAGCCCGAAATGCATTGGGTTGAAAATAAATGATTGCTGCTCGGAACGATTCAGTGTATTAAGACCTTATTTTCAGAAGAAGTCCGGATGGGCGCATGGGAATATGAGAAGCTTCTTAAATGCAGTACGATATACATATGGATTGGATGAATGAGAGGAAGTCGCATTGATAAAAATGAATGAAGAAAATTGGATAAACTTTAAAGAATGTCTAATGGTTTAAACACAAGTTGGATTTGATATCCTTACACGCAGTGCAGCTGGGAGTGGAGCGCGTAGTACGTGCTCCCCGCATGTTGAAACACAGGTCCCTGGCAATACCTCTCTTTTTTGCAGCCTCTTTAGCCCAATAGACATAGCTGTAGACAACAATCCACACTCTAATCATTTTGGAGTGGAGGAGCAATAGCAGTCAGGAGAAGGCTGGAGCTGAATGAAAGCAGTTAAAATAGAGGTGTTTTCTTTTTTTGTTTTTTAAAACTATATTTCGCTGGATGCTGTGAATAAAAGTGCGTAGTACGTTGGATGCATTAGTAAGAAGTCCTATTATTGGCTGTTGTTTAAAAAAAGTAATGTAATACACACATGGATATGCTTCTAGATCTGTGCAGTGAACCACCCCTGCTGAAGCTCATTTGGAAGTACCTTGTAACTTCTAAAATGTGCTGTGAACTTGTGACCTACCGGTTCCACTGGGTTACTGGTTACGCTGAGCTGTGAGTGTATTGGGGGGAAGGGTTAAAGAGAGAGAACATTTTTTTAAAAGTTGAGGAGTTCTGACATAATTTAAGTAATGATAAACTTTAATTTCCAATTGAGGACTATGTAATAAACTTGTGAAGTATCTAAATCAAAAAAAACCTGAAGCTAAATATAGGTTTCGACTCCCGTTTTCACAGCGAAAAAATAATGAACACGCTGAGATAGGAACATTGTTTTGAAAAAGAGGGAAAAGAGTTAACAGGGAGAGAAAAATTACTTTTATTTGATTTGGTTTAAATCATAAAAAGAGCGGCTTACCACTAAAACACATACAATCCATAACCAAGATACAAATTAATTAGTGAATTCTTGTTAAAATCTATGATAAAACTTTTTTGTCTAAAAACAGGGTACAACTGGTTACTTCAGTCTTGTAATAGTGAGACACTCTTTCAGGCTACATAGTTCTTATATGAGCTGCAGGCTAATTAGCTACAATTTATCAGTTTGCGTGCTTAGCCGATTCATATTCTCTGTCTCTCTTCTCTAGTTCGTTAGCAGCTAGAGTCAAAAACTGTATTGCTTTACATGCCAATTGTACTGTTGAGCCTCCCAAACATTTTATTACGGAAGATCTACAAGACCTTATTTATTGTCTTTTCATTATTGGCCATAAAAGTTCTTTCCGTGTGGTTAATAATGCCGGACAAATGCAAAGTAGGTGGAGCAAGGATTTGTCTACTTGTCCACAAAGGCGGCAGTCCATTGATGGCCAAGTGTGTTTCCATTTTGGGTTAGGTCTTTGGTTGAATAAACTCCCAGTCTCAGTAATGTCAGTTGCTGCTTCATGCGAATTGCGAAATGTTCTGACAAATATGGTTGAGGCTTTAACTTTTTGTATGTTGGCAGCACAATCCATGCATTGGTTTTCGTAGTCAATGAGGCTTTATCTTTTTCTTGAGATTTTTGGTTGGTCATTATATTGACCAATTGTTTGAACTCTGGGTAGGATAATGTTGTGTGCCAAGCTTCCTCTAGGTTTAAATCTTGCATAGATTGCTTAAAAAATGTGTGAACTGAGTTGCGCAACCTCGATTGACTTTCAACCTCTAGCCAGCAGCAGTGTGCCAGGGACTCTTCCACTGCTGCCCGCATTCTCCAATAGTATTTTACCAGCGCTCCTTGTCTTGACGGAACCTGGTTTTTTAACCCAAATACTAGTCTGATCCGGGCTTGAGAAATGTTGTGCAGAATTTTAAATAGGCTTTTGAAGAGGCTAGTTTGGGCGATGTTCAAGCTTGTGGCATCCTTTGTGTTTAAAAGTTCTGAACCATACGTGATTGAAGGTAGGTATTTTGCTGCCACAACCTTTAATAGATGGGTCGTTGAACTGTCACTGAGTTTTTTTTTGTAAGATTGTAAATGCAAATAGTAACTGTTTTGCTTTTGTTTTCCGCTGTTCTATGTATTGCTTATAGTTAAGATGATGATCCAAAACTACTTCCCGGTATTTATATGTTCCCACTTGGTCCAAGCGGTTACTACTGATCGTCCAAGTAAATTTAGGTATTTTTTTTTGGACTAGAAAACCAGATAACCTTTGTTTTTTTTAAGTTTATGTCCAGTTGATTTGAAACTGTATATTCCGCTAATTGGTTTATCAGTCGTTGGAGGCCGCGGGGGTTTGAGATAGCAGCACAATGTCATTGGCGTATTGCAGGCTTACTATTCTCACGTTTCCCAGTTTTGGGGGGTCGCCTAGTGTCGAACGTAGATTGTCATCTAAGTCAGCTGTATATATATTGAATAGACAGGGGGCTAAAACACACCCCTGTTTTGATCCGTTGGTAGTGGTGATTTTGTTTGTTAGTGTTCGACCATCTCCCATTTTTATTTGAACCCATGTTTTTGAGTAGAGGGTAATTATTGCATTCAATAGGTCAGTTGGGAGTCCCCAAGATTCCATTTTTGCCCACAGGGCTCGTCTGGGGACCTTGTCGAAGGCTGCCTTGAGGTCCACAAAACAAGCATACAGAACTTTAGAGTTTGCGATGGCTTGATTAGCCAAAAGCGTAATGGCAGAAATATTTGTTAATGTGCCCATTCCAGCCCGGAAGCCTGTTTGTGTGTTGGGGATCAGTTTAGAACTGTCGACCCAATCCTCTAGGTCTTTCAGCAAATTTGCAGCATAGATTTTTGCCTCAACGTCGATGAGGGCTATGAGCCTATAGTTTGAGGGATTTGAACGAACTCCTGATTTAAATATTGGATCAATATACTTCCTCGCCAGGAATCTGGGATTGTGTGTGATTCCAAAATATGAGTGAACAGTAATGATAGATGTTTCGACCAAAATGCTGGATCTTTTTTAAACAGGTGGTTGGGCAAGCCGTTTGGTCCTGGCGCCCCGTCAGACCTCTGTTTTTTTATTGCATTCAATACTTGTTTTTGTGTGATCTGTAGATCAAGGATTGATTGATCTGACTCTGGAGTATCAGATGGACCTCGCTGAGTTGTGCCTTCAGATTGTTCAACTTGGAGGTTACTGTGAGCTTTCAACTTCAATTTGCTAGTCTTGCAATTTGTGGACTTCGAGGTTAATTTCGGTGTCTGAGCTATCTAATGCTCTCCAACTGAGATATTTCTGAGAATACTGGCACTGAGCCGTCTCGCCTTCGATGTATAATTTTTGGCGATAGCCCCGAGGGCTTCCTGGGTGTTACATGTGGCTTCGATGTGAGCTCTCCATGCGTGCTCTGTTATGTCTGAGTTATGGTGCTGGTTTTTTCCATTTGACATTGAGTTGAGCCCAAAACTCTTTTGAGTTTTGTTGTCGGCTAACATGGAGCATTTTTGTCCAAAGTTGTTCGCTATATGTGCATTTTGCAGCACCAATCTCTTTTTTAGGTCATTTTTGATGTGTTTGATTGTAGTCAGTGCCTGCCGAGAGGGTTGTTGACCTTGAGTTCGAATATGTCTAAGAGCTTTATTTAGTTGTCTTTTTTTTTCCTTAGGGCGTGTGTGTACCATACAGACCCACTTATTCTAGCGGATTTTTGGTATCTAGGGCTATATGAAAACATTCTATTCAGGTTATTGATAAGTGATTCCCAGGCCTCTATCCCTAATGGTTTTGCATCTGTAGCCGCCAATTGTGCCGAGCAGAGCTCCATAATTACATCTACTGTATTATTATTCCATGTTAATCGATTTAGATTATACAGTTGGGTGAATTGGGTGAGGGTACTAGTTGGCTGTGATTTTTCTCGTATGTTGGTTAATATAAAAGATTGAGGCTAGTGATCGCTATCTACTCTTTCTATTATTTGAAAGTTTGTGATGAAGGGACATAGGTCTGGGTCTACTAGAGTGAAATCGATTGTTGCTCCTGATTTTGCCGTAACTCTTGTAAAAGCCGCCGGAGTGTCTTGTGGGCCTCGTCCATTTAAAGTATACAATGATTGTTTATCCAATAATGCAGCGCATTTTTTGCCCGAAGTGTCCCGTCTAGTTGTGTTTCCATTCCTGACCTTTATATGGGTGGGTAGATATTTTTCTTGGGCTTGCATCAAATTCATTTTGAAGTCCCCGGACAATATTATATGGGCGTGTGGGTAAATTAGCTTTAGGGTTTTGATGGCGGCAACCAATTGTTGGATGTCTCTCCCCTTATGCTTATGAGCTGCATGTATATAGATGTTCAAGATCAACAACGCGCAAGTAATGGAGACTGTGAGTTTAATACATTGCAGCCAGCAGGAGTCTAAATCAATGTTTTCATCTAGCCATGGTATATCTGTTGAGATGTAAATCGATAGGCCGCCTTTTGCTCTTCCACGTGCAGACTCCTTTTTTGCTGGAATGTGATGTTCTTTGTAGCCTACAATTGGAGTGTGTGTTATCTGCCAGGTTTCTTGCAGTAGCAGTATGTCGTACTGTAGGAGGAAGTCAATAAAGTCGTTCTCCTCTATTTTTGATGCTAGAACATTCACATTCTAGGAGCAGATTTTTCGGTCCTGTCAATATTTTGGGGTTTTTATGGGTTGTTTTTGTTCATGCTGCTCCTTGTTGTGTATTTGGGAATCTCCAGTACTGATTGTCCGCTTTGTTGACTATTTCTGAGTGTGAGATTGTAATCATGAGTTGTCTTGTAGCTTGAACTTCATCCTTTGTTTGGCCCAGGTTCTCAGGACCTCTCTGTCCTTTTAGTACGACCTCTATACGATATGGGTTTTGTAGGGGGCTCGGATAACGAGGAGATTCCACCTTTTTAATTCTATACCCCATGAAGCGAATACCTCCTTGTGACTCAAGATCTGTTCAATGACGGAGTCGTTTGTCCAGGTGGCTGTTGTTATTTCAGGCCCTATTCAGTTAGGATTGGGTTTGAATTCTATTCTTTCCAGATCCCTAGACGTGATGTGTTTCAAGGCAGGAAAATGTTTTAGTAACCTCATTATGAAACTTCGATTCAGTATGTCATGCGCTCCCCTCGATTTATAGTGTGGGACCAATTCTATCTGGCCTTGAGTGGTTTGCGATTGTGTTTTAGTGTGGTCGATTGGGGACCCTTTTGATGCTTCTGTTACGGCATGGTGGTTGATTTCGACATGATGTATGTGTTTGACTTGATCTTGTTGTATGCTTTCAATGGGCTTCCTTAACCCCTGAGACTGTAAGTTGATTTTGGTTTCGTTGTTGACAGTTTGTGCTGTGTAGCTCCTTTCCCTCTTGGTGCTGTGTCCTGCATACAAACTACACTTGTCTTTATTTTTTGTTCCTGTGAAATTTGAATTGTATCAATTTTTGCAGTTTCTTTGCTTTTTGCGTTGTTTTGTTCTTTCTTAACCGAGGGTTTGAATATGTCGTATATTTTACTTGTTAACGGGAAAAGGGTTAACAGATGCTAACCATTCACAAGTGGAGATAAAATAGTCTAAAATGAAAGAAATAATTTCACTTGCTGCCTTTCTCATGATCATAGAGTGGGAACCATTTTATAGTTGCTTTGCATGAGAGTGATGTGCAACTCTTGTGCTAAGTTTTAAAATAGAGCTAAAACAACAATATTCACTGGTATGTACATAACTTTTTAATTATGTAACATAAAATTACATTAGAAATGAAGATGTATAGGGGAGTTTGATAAAAAAAAGAGTATCACAGTGATATGAAAAAAATATGTGAGATGAATTGTACCTATCAGAAGGTATGTGTTAAAGATGTTAGTACAAAATGTTTTAGGAAGTAAGAGAAACATGAATAAGTGCCCCTTTATTCCATTGTGTAGTTTTTGAAAGATAACAGTATAGCATTGTAATAAGGAATGAATTTAAAAGTGAGAATGTTTTAGGGGTCAGATGTATTCAAAAAGCATTTTGTGATTCGCAAATTGCGATTTTTACTGAATCGCCATTTGGTAATCACGAAATGCATTGTATCGAAAAATTCATAAAAAAATACTAAATCGCTGTAATTCAGATTTCCAAATACAGATTCAGAATTTGCGAATCTCAAATAGAGAATTCACAAATTAAAGAATCGTCAAATTAAGAATCTACTATTCCAATGCAGCATGATGACATCACAACTAGGAAGTTAGGTTTCCAATGCTGTTCCTGAGGACCTGAGGCTGTGTAGGAGGCAGAGAGCAGGAACACGTTGATGCGAGGTTTGGGGTGCCCCAAACCTGCAGGATGCACTGCTAAAGACTCTGTGGTCTCATCCAATTTTAGCTCTGGTTCCAATTCGAATTTAGTAAAATGTACACAAACTTAAACACAAAAAGATTGTTGGTTATACTCCATAACCATATATTCACCGTTATAGTAATGAAACCATGTGCATTGCACATTAACTAATTAAATCATCATAACTTGACGCTGTGACTTCATATAAGTACACTTTCACAATGTTACAAAAATTAAAATTACAGTTTTGAAAATAAATCCCAATGCATTTTGGGTCATTTTAAACCCTTCTTCAGGGGTATACTGTAACAACAGGGTTATAAAGATGAATGAAATGGGCGGAAATCCTCCGTGTGGAACTACAACAAAAAATAAAAATTTTCAACAATATCATCCTCAATACATTGCAAGGTATTCATTATAGGATTTGCACTCGAAAAAGACATGAAGTGCTCCTAACGTACTGCATGCGCCAACTTAAGTGTGGAAAAAGAGAAAAAATAGAAAACATACTGTCAAACGTGTACCAATGTGGAATTTGTGACTATGAACTCTCCAAACATTCCCTCAAGTTGTGTCTAACACCTATATATGTACCAGCGAAACTATCACCATTCGGTGTGCAAGTTCGCTCTAGTCAAATCTCCGACTGTCTCTGCAAACAGAAAGTGTATGTTTGTTTAAAACCACACTCCGTGAACAAACCTAAAGAAGTGACTTATTCCATACTATTGCGTCTTTTAAGAGCTTACCAAAAGAAGAAAATGCATGCTTCTAGGTTGTCTGTAAAATGCCAAAATGGAGAGAATAACCATCGGTTCTAAAAACCTCGATATCCCGCAACGTCCAAAACTGTGCAAACAAAAGGCTCGTGGGTGCTCACCTCCGGTGCTCGCGGCGTGTCTCTGCCTTTGTTGTAACAAAACGTAGCCTCCTACGTACGTAACGGCGTTCCGACATCTTCCGTATTAAAGGTCAAACGCCTGAAAAACCTCGCAAACTTTATTGTTACTCCTGTCCTAAAATAGTGATAGTTATTGTCAGTATGAGCAACAGTCAAGGGAGCAGGAACACACCACTTAGGAGAACATCCAGAGTGAAGAGGCAGGCACAAATACCCAGTACGGCATCCTAGGAGAAGGGAAATTAGGCTGTTGGCGGTAAAAGCAAAATAAAATTAGTAAAAAAAAATTGCAGGTCCTACTTGAGGAAATGGTCAAGACCCATGAACAATTATTTGGGAAAAAATTCTTCCCTGTACCAGAGTCAGAGAAAATGAAAATGTGGCTGGACATCCAAGCAAAAAGCAACACTGTATGGGTCACACAGCATTCCATTGAAGAATTACGCAAGTGCAGGTACGACTTGACGCCAAGGGTAAAGGAGAAGGTGGCAATCATGCTTGCAGCCACCAAGAAGACCGGCAGAGGTCCTTATACCCAGCCTGGCATCTACGCACCTTGAGGACGGTGAAGTCGACCCTACAGCCTGAGTCTATCAGTGACGTTACAGACATTGATAGCTCAGCTGCCCCCACCACCAGCCAAGATAGGATGCATGCTAAATTACACTTGCCCCATAACTCACAAAATGCACTCTTAGAAAATCGAGAAACATTTTTGTAAAATCCCACTCCAGTCCACTTCTTGGCTACCACCCAGCAATACATTCTGGGAGATGTAGTCCGGCACACATAATTGGAAAAAATTATTTACAGCAGCCTAGGCGCAGTTGAGAACCCTTGCAGTGTCACAACACCTATCGCAAGAGATTCAGAGCAAGAACACACAGTGCTGCTAAGGAAGGAGGGAGACCACGCACAAGACTAAACAGTTGTAGCGCGGCCATTGCGGTGGGAGAGCCGGCTGTTCTGGAGGACTGGCGTTGCACGTGCTCAACATTGCCGGAGTAGACAGCGATGAGACCACACTTACTCGGCTGAACTTGGCGCCCTCCCCCATAGACCTCAATGGGTGGACTTCCACGGCCACTGGACAGCCCACTAACTTCCTGACAGCACTCCGGTGGACGCCAGCGGGGGGAGGAAGAGCATGTCCATGTCCAGACATACCAAGGTGAAATCCCTGAAAGACATCTTCGTCCGCTTACAGTCAATCCCCAACATGACTATGCGGCGCCCGATACTGAGGCCTCGAGGTTTTCCTAGAGTCGCTGTTCCTCACGCTTAGGGAAGACATCCAATCAGTAAAAACCGAATTCGCCACAAAGATCAAAGAAATTCACTGAGATGTTGACAGGGGTGCACAGACATAATATCGACTCCAAAATATCGTTTGGACAGAATATCGAGTTTTAAATATCGTTTGGACAAAATATCGACAGGACAGAATATCGACAGCCAAAATATTGTTTTTAAGGTAAGTGAAGTAATATCGACTGTAAATAATATAGAAAGTGAAAATATCGTTTTTTAAATAATATTTAATTATTTATAGTGTTTTTATGTTATAATATGCGTGAAAAGTGTCATTTTATGTTATAATTATTTTTAATTAATGATTTTTTTTTAATTATTGTGTAATTTTATTCTGTAGCGGGTTGTGGGTTTATAGGGGAATAGGGTGGGAAGTAATTTAATTATAATTAATTAAATATGTAAATGTATTAATTGGTAGTAATAATTAATTAATTGGTAATTAAATAATATTTGTTAATTATTTAAAATGTAATTGGTAATTAATTTAATTTAATTGATTAATTGCTAATTATGTAAATTAAAATAATTTATTTCCTGTAGCGGGTTGTGGGTTTATAGGGGAATAGGGTGGGAAGTAATTTAATTATAATTAATTAAATATGTAAATTTAATAATTGGTAGTAATATTTAATTAATTGTTAATTAAAAAAATGTGTTAATTAATTAAAATGTAATTGGTAATTAATTTAATTTAATTAATTAATTGCTAATTATGTAAATTAAAATAATTTATTTCCTGTAGCGGGTTGTGGGTTTATAGGGGAATAGGGTGGGAAGTAATTTAATTATAATTAATTAAATATGTAAATGTATTAATTGGTAGTAATATTTAATTAATTGGTCATTAAATAATATTTGTTAATTATTTAAAATTTAATTGGTAATTAATTTAATTTAATTGATCAATTGCTAATTGTGTAAATTTAAATAATGTATTTCCTGTAGCGGGTTGTGGGTTTATAGGGGAATAGGGTGGGAAGTAATTTAATTATAATTAATTAAATATGTAAATTTAATAATTGGTAGTAATATTTAATTAATTGTTAATTAAAAATATTTGTTAATTAATTAAAATGTAATTGGTAATTAATTTAATTTAATTGATCAATTGCTAATTATGTTAAATTAAAGGGGTATTTTTAGGGTTCAGGGTCAGTTTTTGGTTTTTGAGTAAAGGGGTATTTTTAGGGTTCAGGGTCAGTTTTTAGTTTTTGGGTAAAGGGGTATTTTTTGGGTTCAGGGTCAGTTTTTAGTTTTTGGGTAAAGGGGTATGTTTAGGGTTCAGGGTCAGTTTTTAGTTTTTGGGTAAAGGGGTATTTTTTGGGTTCAGGGTCAGTTTTTAGTTTTTGGGTAAAGGGGTATTTTTAGGGTTCAGGGTCAGTTTTTAGTTTTTGGGTAAAGGGGTATTTTTAGGGTTCATGGTCAGTTTTTAGTTTTTGGGTAAAGGGGTATTTTTAGGGTTCAGGGTCAGTTTTTAGTTTTTGAGTAAAGGGGTATTTTTAGGGTTCGGGGTCAGTTTTTAGTTTTTGGGTAAAGGGGTATTTTTTGGGTTCAGGGTCAGTTTTTAGTTTTTGGGTAAAGGGGTATTTTTAGGGTTCAGGGTCAGTTTTTAGTTTTTGGGTAAAGGGGTATTTTTAGGGTTCAGGGTCAGTTTTTAGTTTTTGGGTAAAGGGGTATTTTTAGGGTTCAGGGTCAGTTTTTAGTTTTTGGGTAAAGGGGTATTTTTAGGGTTCAGGGTCAGTTTGGGGTTTTTAGGGTACAGGGGTACAGTGTAAAAATAAAGTAAAATTAAATGTACATTAATTTAATTTAATGAAATGAAATGAAATTAAATTATATTAAATTAATTTTAAATAATTTAAATTATAAAAATTATTATATACTTACCAATACTTACGTTGTAATGGTAGTGCGTTGTAAAAGTTGCGTTGTAACGTCATATATCCACTATTGCACTCTTTGGAGTGGAAATAGTAATTTTAACCCCTACGCTATCCAACGCTTTCCCTACTGTTGCACCCACTGGAGTGGGAATAGTAATTTTTACTATTTTGTATTTGTACGTTAATAATATTGGCTATTATTTAATTAAATGTTGTTACTATATATATATATGTTTTAAGAAATATGATTAGAAAAATATTATTTTTTTACTTTCATTAATTATTTAATTATTAAAAGTTACTTTAAGTATTGTTAAGTATATTTTAGTAATTATTTTTTATAATAATGTAATTAAACATTGTTTTTATTAAAGTCGATATTTTTTACAACTATATTTTTGTAAACGATATTTTTAACTCGATATTTTTGTACTTACCTGTTTGTAGATAGAAACTCGATATTTTGTCCCTCGATATTTTCTCAACGATATTTTTGTTGGTCGATATTCTGTCCCTCGATATTATTTCAGTGATCCGTTGACAGGGTTTGAGAGCGGGTGGCCACCCTCGAAGAGAAAAGCGACGCCACAACAGCTGAAGTGACAGTGCTCCAGGAGGAGGTAATCCGGCTGCGGGACCAGAACGTGGTCATCCAGACACATCTGGAGGACCTTGAAAACTGGTCCCGAAGGGACAACATACGAATCCGAGGTGTAAAAACCTCAGATGACACACTGGACCTGTTCACCTTCACTAACAACCTCTTTAAGCACATACTTGGGGACTCTCAGGAGGTGGAAATTGTTTTGGACAGAGCACACAGAGTGGGGCCGCCCCAAGGCCCCAGCGTTCCACCGGCTGACATCCTGGTGTGTGTCCAAGGCTTCAGAACTAAGGAGCCCATCCTCACAAAAGCAATAGCTCTCCACCCCATTTCATTTCAGGGGCACTCCCCAGTGCTCTACGAGGACCTGGCCCTGATCATGCTACAGCGGTGGTGGCAGTTTCGTCCTGTTACCGAACATATCCGGCAGCAAGGGATATCGTACTCCTGAGGGCATCCATTTCGCCTCATCTTTCGCTATAACGGCATGCTTCACAAACTCCGCTCTTTAGTGGATACTTGCTGACTGCTGGGCCTGGCGACACCAAGTGACGGAGACGACAACGGTAGCATTGCCTCGGGACCCGAGTCCTCCCCATCAGGATGGCAGCAACAGGGCAGAAGGCGTAAGTATGGGACGAAAATTCGTTCTGCTCACGGAATTTGCGGATTTTCCGCAATTTCGCGATACGCGAATCTCGTGAAATTGCGAAAAAATCCGTGAAGCCGCAAGCGGGACAAATTTATTCCAGGAAGCACTTACAGGGTTACAGCAGGTGCCCAAGTTGAAGCTAATTTCTTTGTAACCATTTACAAAATAGTTACAAAGAAATTAACTTCAACTTGGGCACCTGCTGTAACTCTTCCTGAGCAGCGCCTCGTTTCCTACTTGCAACTATTCTCTGACCCTGCTCTGACCCTCGAAGCAGGGTCACAGAATAGTTACAATTAGGCAACGAGGCTCCTGTCACAAAAATTAAACCTCAGCAGGAAGCACTTACAGATATAAATAAAGCAGGTGCCCGATTTGAAGCTCAAATTCAGTAACGCATTATAATTTATAATCAGCCCAAGAATGTAGTGAGCACGGTCGATGCTAGGCAGGTGTGCTTTCTCCCCAAATCTACTGTTTACAAATAGCTGTAATCCGTGATGGAGATCTACGCATCCACGAGTTTCTCTAACGCAATCCCCCTGTACTTCCGTGACCAGGAGGCTGCTTTCTCCTCATCTGCTGCTCTGATCGGTGTCTGACCCTTTATAAACAAGAGGCATGTGAACTTGCACAGAAGCCCGGCCCCACACACACTAGGCTATGCAACCTCTTCCCGCCCTTTCCCCCACTGTGATGGACAGCTCACTCGAGGGAACTCCGCGCCTATGGGCGCAGTGGCAAAGTTACAGACACACGTGGTGACTGGTCAACTCTTCTGGGCGTTTACGCAGCTGTAGTGTAGGAAAAGCACAATACATTTACCCAATGAGGTAGCACTTACTGCTTTCTCCTCATCTGCTGCTCTGATCAGTGTCTGATCTTTATAAACAAGAGGCATGCGAACTCGCACAGAAGCCCGGCCCCATACACACTAGGCTATGCAACCTCTTCCCGCTGTTTCCCCCACTGTGATGGACAGCTCACTCAAGGGACCTCGGCGCCTATGGGCGCGGTGGGAAAGTTACAGACACACGTGGTGACTGGACAACTCTTCTGGGCCTTTACGCAGCTGTAGTGTAGGAAAAGCACGATACATTTACCCAAAGAGGTAGCACTTACTGATTAGCCAGTAGAAAGTACTCCAGTTGAGTATAGTGCAATTGTAAAAAAATCAGCGATTTCGCGGGGAAATCCACGAATTTGCAGATTGTTTTACGAATTCGCGCGAATTCGCGAACTGCGAATTCGCAAAATTGGCCCATACAGAGACCGCCCTTATTGGAAATAGCTAAAAGTCAATAGGCAACACTAGCCGCAGCCACGGAGGCCCTCGCTCGAGAGAGCTCCACCACCAAGTGAACAACCCGGGAGTTTCTTCTTTTTCTGGACCCTCTCAATGCATCCCTGCTGTCTCTGGGTGGGATGCCCTTCTCTTGGACACACTGTGGACCCCAACTGTTTGATTGACCAGTTGTCCAAGGACGACGGACTTTTGTTATTGACTATGTCTGTTCGAATTGTTCTTGGGTTGGGGAGGGATGGGGATTTTCTTTTTCTGGGGTTTTGGGGTTGTTTTGGAGCTGTCCCTCTCGTCCACCTCCCTCTCCTTTTCAGACCGTTGGCTCTTCCGGCAGCGAGTTGAGACCCTCTTACCTCAGTTCTGCGCATCAGGGTGGCCACTGCTGGACAGGCTACAGCCGATTCTATTTAAACACGCTAGATGCCACACAATCCACTTAAGATCCTAACACTCAATGTCCAGGGCCTTAATAACCCGATCAAACGCAGGGCGGTTCTCCACTATCTGGAACAGTCTGGCGGCGACATATGCCTCCTACAGGAGACACAGCTCATTCCCAAAGACCACCATAGGATGAAGTCATGTGCCTTCCCCACGCAAATGTTCTCCTCTAACTCTACTAAGTCAGCCGGGGTTGCCATCCTGGTCTCCCACTCCTTTCAGGGCAGAGTACTTCAAAAAGAGGCTGATATTAAGGTCCAGTTGCTTATGTACCGTAGCGGGGGTCTCCCTTATAGTGGACTCTGTTTATGCCCCGAATGAAGGCCAGATCTCACTGAAGCAATGGCCAACGCAGAGCGTCGCCTACTATTGGGGGGGATCTGAACATGGTATTTGACAACCTCGCTGACCGTTCTTGCCAACGCACAACCCAAGTTGGGGCTCTTTCTCGGGCTGGGCTGACCCGTGTCCTGGAGTTGGGACTCACTGATCTGTGGTGCCACTTTCACCCCCGTAGCCGGGCCTATGCTTACTACTCAGGGGCTCATAAAACATACGCCAGACTAGGCTACTTACTCAGCTCCACCCCACTGCAGGCACTTGCGACTGACACCCAGATCCTTACCGCATCATTATCTGACCACTCTCCAGTCATGGCATCCTTTCAGTTCCCGCGCATTCAACAACCCTTGCGACACTGGCGCTTGCGCGACACACTACTACATCGGGCCTCCTCAGTTGACCAAATCAAAGCGGGCATTTCAGACTATCTTGCCCTCAACGCTAACTCAGAACATCCCTAGCGACGCATTGGACTGCCCTCAAAGCCGTCCTACGGGGAGAATTCATCACCATCTCGTCAGCCAGTAACATAGAATGCAGCCGTAAACGAGCGGAGCTCACCAAAAGGGTTGCAGAACTGGAACAGATGCACCAGCGCACTGGGGCGGCAAGAGCCTGGCGCCAACTGTGCACGGAGTGGAAGCAACTCGCCGCACTAGATCAAGACAAGGACGAATATGCGGCTCTCCGTCTACGTCATTCCTACTACACTGGGGGCGATAGATGTGGCCGTCCTTTAGCCCACAAACTGCGGGAAGCATGGCAGAGCCAAGGGGTACAGACTATTCGACGTTCAGGGGGTGAGCTTACTTCAGATGATGCAGATATAGCGGAAGCCTTCCGAGACTTCTACGCGGCTCTATACTCGAGTGACCCCCTAGAAACTCTCCACTGCTCCGACTACTTAGTTGAAGCACAGATACCCGCCCTTAACCAAGCGTAAGCGACCATCTTGATAGGTACACAGGGACCGAAGAAGTTATTGCGGCGATCTCTCGCCTCTGGTTTGGGAAATCACCTAGGCCAGATGACTATTCGGCAGCCGTTTTGTGTCCAAGTGGCCCCCCTACTGCGGGACCTATTTAGCACTTTTGCACAAATGGGAGCCATCCCCGAGGAAATGCTGGAAGCGTCTGTGGTAGTCATACCAAAACCCGGGAAAGACACAACACTCTGCAGCGCATATCAGCCAATTTCCCTCCTAAATGTAGATATTAAGATCTACACGAGCATACTTGAAACCCGATTAGCGCCCTACATGCCTCAATTGGTTGAACCGGTCCAGGCTGGTTTCATACCACAAAGGCAGATGCGTGATAACACAAAAAGGGCCCTTCACCTCATTGAAAAGGCTTCTTGCACACAGGGGAATATGTTATTGGCCATCGACGCAGAGAAGGCCTTTGATAGGGTACACTGGCCCTATTTAGAACAGGTCCTGTTGAGATTTGGCTTTGGTGAGAAACTGCGTGCGCGGATTTTGAACTGCTATCGGTCGCCCAAGGCCACAGTCTGGGTGAATGGTCAGATATCCTCCCGGTTCCCCATAAGTAGAGGTACGAGGCAGGGGTGCCCTCTTTCTCCCCTCCTCTTTGCGCTTTATATGGAACCGCTTGCGCTACGGGTCAGACACCACCCTCTCATAAACGGAATCAAGTTTTGTGGGGATGCCCATACCATTAGCCTATATGCAGACGACATCTTGCTCTCCCTTACTGACTCAATCCAGTCGCTGAGGGCGCTCTTCATCAAATTACACGGTTTTGCGCAAGCCACTGGGTTTAAGATTAACATGGACAAATCGACCGCTCTTAACATTTCTCTCACCCCACACACATTGGCCTGTATCCAGGAAGAGCATCCCATACAGTGGTCTGCCTCCACGATTCCATACCTGGGGGTTCAATTGGCCCCCACTATTCAAGCTACTGTCACCGCTAACTACGATAGGCTTCACACTCACATCAGCAAAGAATTGGGCCAATGGAAACATCACACCCTTTCCTGGCTGGGCAGAATTGCGGCCACTAAGATGACAGTACCCCCCTCCGCCCTCCTACCTTCTGTATACATAGTCGGACTTAGCACGCTTCATATGGCAGGGCCGCAAACCCAGGTTTAAGCATGCAATAGCGATTTTGCCACCGGAACGGGGCGGGTAGGGATCCCTGACTTGCAGCTTTATTTTAACACCTCGCAGCTCCGGTACTTCGTGGAGTGGAGCCGCCTCGAGTCCGAAAAACACTGACTGTTCCAAGACCAGGCGGTTGCAGGTACACCCCTGCAGGGTATCACTTTCCTCCATAAGACGCATAGGCCACCTAACCTCTACGCATCCTACATCACAAGCACGACTATGGAGGCTTGGGACTGCACTGCCACCACCCACGAGCTTTCCCTTCCCCTTAACCCCGCTATTTAACAATCCAGAATTTCAGCCCGGTATGGATGCTAAGGCTTTTGCACTCTGGCACCCCACTCCTTGCAGATCTCTGGGTCAACTGTTTGATCTGGAGGGAATCATTCCATTTCCGCAACTCCGAACAGACTATGGCATCCCAGAAATGGAGAGACTACCCTACCTACAGCTTAGACATTGGGCTCTGCAGGCACAAGTTAAGCCTGGGGCCCAACGACTCCTAACCACATACGAAAAATGGCTTGTCACCCGAACTTCTGACAAGAAGCTCATCTCTGACCTTTACAAACACCTTTTAGCCACTAATACACTCACATATATTGCGGGGTGTGTGCACTATGGGGACGGGAGCTAGGGCGATCACTCACCCATAAGGAATGGGACAATATCTATTATAAGGCTTGACACTCAGCGTATCACACAGGCCTTACTGGGGGCGTGGCTTGAGCGCCGATGGAGCAGGCGGCGTGAGCCGATAGCTCCGCGCTCGATCCCCAATTTATCCTGGAAATCGGGGTCATTGGCAGACCAAGAACGTGGAGTGTGCATCGGAACTCCGGCTGAGCAGATTGGGCCCGGAGTTTCAGCTGATGGAGACCGGGAGGCGGAGGTTTCTTTGTTACAGCCGAGATCGGGCGACCTGCGGCGGAGCAACCAAGATGGCGGCGCTGTCGGCCTGGAAATCCCGATAGGAGGGGACACCCATCTGATGCGGCAGACCGAGGCAGGACCGAGCTGGGACGGCGGCCGCTGTGTGCCGCGACCGGCACCTCCTAAGGGGAAATAGCGGAGTTCGCCGCTGCTGATCGGTGCCTGGCGAGAACAGCTGTGAGCCTTACGATGGCGGCTGCCAAGACGGGCGGCGAATCGCACTGGTGATCCCTGGTCGGGGCTCGGAGACCTGGTGAGGAGCGGAGCGGGGCTGGTTCGGGGGCAGACCGGAGTCGGGGGGGCCCCGCCGCAGCTGATCCCTGAAGTGCGGAGGGGGGTGGGCGGTGCACAGCGCTGGAGCTGAACGTGAATAGACCGCCCCCCTGCTGCACTGACGGCGGGCCCTGCTGCTGGTGTTGGGGCCGGGACCACTCCTGGTGGCGGACACAGAGGACCATCAAGGGGTGTTGACCCCCCCCGGACGCAGGGAGACACCCAGAGGCGCGCACAACCGACAGGGCGTGTAGCGGGCCCCGTAGAGGCGGGACCTGATTGGCCGGAGTGCCAGGGCCCCTTATATAGCGCTGTGGCTGACCGCCGGGACTGAGGGCGGTTGACCTAGAGGCCGAACAATATCTGCGCATGAGGGCCTGGGTCCAGCGGCTGGCGAAGTCCAACAGTGAGGCACTAGCGGGAAACATGTGAGCGGCCTGAGGGTCCCTATGGTCCGCCTGGCTGTCCTGGAACCAGCAACTGACATGAGGCCGCAGTGTCAGGCAGGAGCGGATTAGTTGCCAGGGGGCTGGTGCTCCATTGATGCGTCGTTCGGCTGACGGTTGGTGTTGCCCGGCAGACACAGGGTGCGGAAGCTAGCTCTGCGGTCTGGACCCGGAGGCTCAGGCCTAAGGACCTTGAAGCGGGACTCAACGCCTGGTACGGCTTGCGCGATGAAGCCAGGAGCAGCAGGAGGAGGTGAGGCGACGCAACTTACCGCCCCGGAAGGCGAAGAAGCGATGGGGGGCTCGGAGACGGAGATGAGATTGGGCAGGCGTCTGGACCAGATCCTCGAGGCCATAACCGCGACTAAAGAATCCCTGCATAATGACATTGCGCAGGTTGCTACGGGGCTGGGCCTCCTCAAGGCTGATCACTCGAAGCTGGTGGACCGGGTAAAGGACACTGAACTGACGGTGAAAGACCTGAAACCGGCGATGGTGGCCGTGGAACGGAAGTTGGAGGGTGCGCTGCAATGGCTGACAGCTCTGGAAAAAAGGGCGGAGGATGCAGAAAGCAGGAATAGGCGCAACAATGTGAGAGTGGTGGGCCTGCCGGAGAAAATTGAGGGGGCGGACATGATCGCCTACCTGGAGAACTGGTTTAGAACGCAAGTGGCCCCGGAAGGATTGTCCCCCTTTTTCACACTAGAGAGGGCACACAGGGTTCCGGCCAGGCCGCCGTCATTGGGACGCCCCCCCAGGCCTGTGGTTGCACGTCTCCTCCACTATAAGGATAGAGACCTGTTGATTCAAAATGCGCGATCCCTGGGACCTTTCAAAGTGGAGAACAGTTCGGTGACAGTCTTCCCGGATTATACTCAGGACGTCCAGCGACTTAGGGCATCTTTTCTTGCGGTCAAAAGGGAGCTCAGAACCGAGGGAATTCAGTACTCACTACTGTTTCCTGCTAAATTGCGGATTATCCTGGACGGCACAACACAGTTTTTTATGACGCCCGAGGAGGCCTCGACTTGGTTGGAAACATACAGAGCAGGAACTGATCGCAGACGCACGGCTGACAATGACCGCCCGAAGCCGACGAGGGTTCGCCAATCACAACGTCTCCGTAAACGACACAAGACTCAACAGGCCCTCTTGCTGGCTCAAATGGCGGCGGACAAACAGGGTGCGCTGGCGGCGACAGCAACAATCACGAGATCGCAGGCGGAGGACCTGGCCGGAAGATCGGCATCAGAGGATGAAAAAGGACATTCAGGGACTGAACTTTCTGATGTGGACAGTACTGCGGGACCGGAGGTGACCCCCCGTACAGCAGACGATCTGTGATCTACATTGTCCCTGAGGTGCAGTATGGGATGGAATCGGTTATTGGCGGGGCGAGCACATAGGATGACCCTCTGATAGCTGTTCCTATCACATGCCATGGGGTGGGATCAAGTAGCCGGGGACGTAGGCCAGAGCTGCCGCTTGTCGGTGCACTGCCACGCACCTATTGCCCTTAAGGCGGCCTGTGGTGGCTACCACAGGGTAGGAGTGTTTGTATGGTTATTGTGGTTTGGATGGGGACAGAGGTACAACCGTTGGTTCCTGTTCTGGGGTTCTGGGCGTTGGGTGTTCTGAGGGGTGTTGGGAGGGTGGGTACGTCTGACGCTGGTGTGGGCTGGGAAGATACGGTGGGGGGGACAATGCAGGACGATGACCATGGGAACTTTACCTGAATTGAAGTGCATCACCTGGAATGTGCGGGGGCTGCACACTATATCCCGCAGATACAAAGTACATGCGTATTTGGTGAGACGTGGGATTCAGATTGCAATGCTGCAGGAGACCCATCTTACTAAATCGGAATGTGCGGCACTGCAGAGACGCTGGAGGGGGCAGGTCTTTGGAACAACGTACTCGGCTTATGCCAGGGGGGTACTGATCTGGGTGAGGGCAGGTACTCCATTCCAGGTTACGAGCCAGGTGATTGACCCGGAGGGTAGATATGTGGGAGTGCGGGGGAGATTGTATGGCAGGGAGGTAGCACTTTGCAGTATTTACGCACCGAATACAGAACGACCTTTGTTCTTCGATGCTCTATCAGGTGCACTAGCGCTTTACTTACTGGGGCCATTAATACTGGGCGGCGATTTCAACTCCATTACGGACACTGCCCTGGATAGGTCCCACCCGCCGCTGGCTGAGTCCCTGGTACGCAGAGTGGCACGGCGAAGACAGGACTGGCAAAATGAGTGGGGGCTGATGGATGTATGGCGTGGGCAGCACCCGGAAGATAGGGACTACTCCTTCTTCTCTGCGCTCCATGAACTACATGTCCGGATTGATACGTTCCTATGTGATCCTACTACGGCTGCCGTAGCATCCAGTACCTTGCTCGGACCATCTCGGATCATAATCCCCAGTTGCTCTCTCTCCAATGGCAACGGGTAAGAACGGCTATTCCCACCTGGCGGCTAAACCCGGAAGCGCTGGAAGATCAGGTTTTCCGGACTGGGGTTCAAGAGGGTGTTGAGATGTACTTTCCAGCCAACGAGGGGTCGGCCTCTACCAGAGGGCTTGAGTGGGACGCCTTTAAGGTGGTGGCAAGAGGCCTGTGTATTAACAAACATAGTGGGGTCAGGAAAGTGTTAATGGGGGAGGTACTGAAGGCGGAGGAGGTACTGAGGATGTTGGAACAGCGCAGACCAGAACAGGGAGCATTGCAGACGCAGCTGCTAGAGGCTAAAGAGCTGGTCGCAGTAGAAACTGAGAGGCAACGTTGCTATGATTATAGGCAGTACACGGCAAGGGTCCATGCGGAAGGAGATAAGGTAGGCACGCTGCTAGCGAGGTTGGCGAACCCGGACCCGAGGGGGTGCTCGATCCTGCACCTAAAAACGGAATCTGGAGACACGGTCTACTCCCAGATGGCGATCTTATCGTGTTTTGCGGAGTATTACGAGACCCTGTACCGGAGTAGGCTGGTGGTAGGGACTGAAGACGTGGAGAGCGATCTGGCGGAGCTCCAGTTCCCGCAGCTGGGAGACGAAGACGCTAAGGCCCTGGGCACCGCGATTACGCTGGCTGAAATTAGGGGAGCAATTAAACAGATGGCGAGGAGGAAGACCCCTGGAGTGGATGGCCTCCCGATCGAATTTTATGCCGAGTTCGTTGACATCTTGGCGCCCAGGCTGTTGGTAGTCTATAATGCAGGGCCCCTAAGACCTGCCTGTTCGACACGGTCGACCAAGATGGCATGGTCGACCGTGTCGAACGCAGCAGAAAGGTCCAGAAGCACAAGCGCCTGATGGATTCCTGCGTCTGCGTTCCGCCTCAGAGTGTTTTTCACCGAAAGAATAACCGCCTCGGTGGAATTTCAAGATGTGGGGAGGACAGATGTCTTCAGGGGAGCCAGATTTAACTTTGGTAAGAAGTTTGAGTAGATTGACATTTCCTATAAGGGGATAGGAATCCAAAGTGGCAGAGTTGTAAAAGGTATCTGCAAAAAAAAGAGGGGGCTGAATGGTGGGAATACTTTGTTTGATAGTGCAGATTTTATCAAAAAAGAAAGAGTTAAGTGTGTTGCAAAGCTCTTGGGTGGGGACCCTTGGGAGAGAGGTTCTGTCACTGGTGCTAAGATTTTCCACAATGTTAAACAACTCCCTTGACTTATTTTGGGCCTTAAGAATTTTTTCCGAGAAGTAATCAGTTTTACATTTCAGAATAAGATTTTGGTAGTCCCTGCGAGCCTTACAAAAATTTGCTCTGTCGTGTCCTGAATAGGCTGTTCGCCACTTGCGCTCCATTTGACGAACCTTAAGTTTGAGGGTTTTCAAATGGGGTGTAAACCACCTGTGAGCGTCATTGGGGCGAGAGCGGGAGAAGTCGATACAGGGGGCATGGGCGTCAGCTGCCTGAAGTAGCCACTCAGAAAAGACTTCTTCTGATTCTTCTATGTCCTGATCAAGTGAGGGACAGGAAGAGGTTAAAGATTCAAGGAAGGCCGGGATATCAACATTCTTCCACATTCTTGCCTTCCCCCCTCGTTGAGGCACGGGTTTACTGCTTTTTTCAATGGTCATGATGAAATTGATCAAAAAATGATCCGACCAGATGCAGGGCGAGATGGACTTAATAGCCAAAGAGATGTTTTGAGACCAGATTTGGTCAAGGCTATGCCCTTTCTCATGGGTAGGGAGGTGAATGTGTTGGATGAGATTCAGATCTAGAAAGGTCTCTTTCAGCGTAGCTGCCTGAGAGTCAGACTCCATCGAGTCCAGCCAGAGATTAAAATCACCCAGCAGTACAATTTTATTATGGGAGATGATCAGAGGGGCGAGTTGTTCCGCTAGGGATGCAGCAAAAGTGGGCATATTTTGAGGGAGGCGATATATGAGGATCACAAGAAGTGATCCAGTGTCCACATCCATTTTAAAAATTAGATTGTCTGATCCTGTTAAGTCAAAAGATGGTAGGGAAGAGACTTTGTGATTTTTGCGAAGAATCGCAGCAACCCCTCCGCCCCTTTTACCAACTGGCCTGTCGACATGCAATATATAGTAATCTGAGGGAACTGCAGCCAGAATGTCAGGTAAGGATCCCTCATTAAGCCAAGTCTCGGATAGACATAAAAGATCTGGTTGTTCGGCCTGAAGCAGGAGAAAGATGTCCAAGTCGTGTTTAACCATGGACCTGGTATTTAAATATAGACACTTGAGGGTAGTCTCAGGCTCATGTGGAGGTAAGGGAGCAGACCGTGGTATGGGCTTAGAGGCTTTGTCAAGCATAAATTCAGGCTTTAAAATACCATAAGTGGCGGCGCGCTTTAAAATGTGAGCGGGTGGGGAGAGACCAGCGCGCTCATTTATCACGGGCCGTACACAATCGGTCAGATTGGGTCCCTTTTCGGCTCCCACTATACCTACCACCTGCGGGGTACCACAAGGCTCCTCGTTATCTCCCCTGCTTTTTAACGTATACCTACGCCCCCTTCTGTACTCCCTTCGGAATGCAAAGGCAACCATTTTCAACTACGCGGATGATTTGCAGCTCATCTTTCCTCTTAACACCAAGGACTCTGTGGTTGAATTTCAAAGAACTATGTCCCACATCTTGAGTTGGATGAGCTGCAATCACCTGAAACTCAACCCAGGCAAGACCGAGCTGGTCCTGCCTGGACAGAGCACACTCAGTTGGAATTCTAGCTTTTGGCCCTCCAGTATGGGCGCTCCCCCATCTAAGTCATCTTCGGTCAAGAGCCTGGGTATCCTCATTAGCGAGGATCTCTCGCTAAAAAGACAGGTTGGAGCAGTGGTATCCTCTAGCTTCTTTCAGCTGAAGAAAATAAAAAAAATCGCCCGTTTTTTTTCCTCAGCAGCCCTTACACAGATTGTCATCTCCTTGGTTCTGTCCAGGCTGGACTTTTCTAACAGTCTTTATCTTGGCCTCCAAATTGGAGAGCTCAAACGTCTCCAGCTTGTTCAGAACCAAGCAGCCAGGCTCCTTCTGAATATACCCAGGAGGCAATCAATCAGACTCGGTCTGAAGCAGCTACACTGGCTGCCAGTTGAGCAACGTGTGGCCTTTAAACCTGGGTGCATTCTGTTTAGGTCTCTGAACGATACTGGCCCGTTATTCATCAGAGACTTATTAAAAAAATACAGCCCCTCCCGTCACCTCCGGTCCACTTACAAATCACTTTTGATTGTACCTCCGTTTAAAAGGAAGCGCCTCGGAGGCAGTTGCTTCGACCATCTTGCTGCTGTCCTTTGGAACTCTTTCCCCCTTCACCTAAAGCTGAATGACAACATTCTCAGCTTTAGACATTCTCTGAAAACTTGGCTCTTCTCTCAAGCACACTATTGAGCTATCACAGCTCTACTTACTGACTGTCACGCCTGGTTCTTTTCTATAGCGCCATGAAGCCTCCGGGCGTACGAGCGCTTAACAAATACCGATTAAAAAAATAAAAAAATAAATAAAAAAATGAGGCACTGGGGCGGGGCTGCCTACCCAGCTCTATGCGGGAGGCCTTGGTTGTGCCCCTGCTGAAGCCAGGGAAGGATAGCGCAGACGTGACCGCATATAGACCGCTATCCATGCTGACGGTGGATTACAAAATCTTGAGCTGAATACTAGCTACCAGATTGCTGCCATATATGACGACGCTGATCTACGAGGACCAAGCGGGTTTTATCCCCACCCGGAACACTTCGGCTAATATCCGTCGATTGATACGTGTTTTGGGGAGCGATCTGGAACCGGACGAGCGACCGGCGGTGCTGTCTGTCGACATAGAAAAGGCATTCGATAGTTTGGAATGGGCTTACTTAGATACGGTGCTGGAGAGATTTGGCATAGGAACTGAGTTCCGGCGCTGGACGAATGTGTTGTATTCCTCGGCCACCGCCAGGGTGAGAGTGGGGTCAGTGATATCAAGGGCATACCCTGTACAGCGGGGTACACGCCAGGGATGTTCATTGTCTCCTCTCCTGTTCACGCTGGCGATCGAACCTTTGGCGCTTTACGCCCGGACGGGAGCGGCGTACAGGGGGATCGCCTGCCTAGGCGAGCACCATTATATCTCGCTTTATGCAGATGATCTCTTGTGGATGTATGACATTACAACGCATACTTTTACTCCGCAGACCATTACAACGCGACTTTTACTCCGCATACCGTTACAACGCATAGCGCCTTGGGGCGCTGGATAGTGGTAAGTATAATTTACTATTCTAACTCCAGTCCCCGTGGACCCTAGGGAAGGTGTTGGATAGTAAATTATACTTATTACCTATCCTAGAGCGCCCCCAGCGCAATGCGTTGTAATGGTATGCGGAGTAATGGTCGCGTTGTAATGGTAGTGCGGAGTAAAAAATGCGTTGTAACAGGTGTATACCATCTCTTGTTGTTCCTGGAGGACACGGCAGGGGCATTGAGTAAAACAGTGGATATGCTAGACGCGTTTGGAGTGGTATCGGGACTAGGTGTGAATTGGCGCAAAACTTGTGTGTTCCCACTGAGAGCAGACTCGCCGAAGCCATCGCTGCCAGCAGGGGTGGCCTGGGAAGGATCCTGTTTTACCTACTTAGGAGTAAGGATCTACCGGGAGGCAGGAGACCTGCTGGAGGGCAACATCGGACGATGTATTAGAGCCCTAAGAGGCTCGGTCGCATTTTGGGCCACGCTCCCGCTATCGGTGGTTGGCAGAGTGGCACTGCTCAAGATGGTGGCCCTGCCGCGCCTCTTGTATTACTTCAGGATGTTGCCGATCTGGATTCCACCCAGGTTCTTTAAGGACCTCCGAACCCTTACTATAGGGTTCATATGGGGGAGCGGGAGGAGAAGGGTGGCGCTAGATACACTTGTCGGCCAAAATCGGAAGGGAGAATGGCAGTGCCGGATTTCGAATTGTATTATCTGGCGGCGCAGTTGCAGATCCTTACCCAACACGTAGCTAGGGAGTTCCGACGTCCTGATCAATATCGCGGACGGGGGTTACAGAGGCATGTACTGTCCTATATTGTCCTGCAGCAACGTCTTGATGCAGGACGACTGACGCTCGAGGAAAGAACGTTGAGGTTGTGCTGGAATAGGAGTCAAAAGAGAGCGGGAGTGGCGCATCCTTATGCGCCGGAAATACCCCATGGCATGCTGACGGCCTTGCCACATGGCGGGGACTGGTCACCCCTTTTGGAATGGGAAGAGACTGGGCTCCATATGGTGGGTGATTTGTACGCCGATGGTGCACTACTCCCCTTCCAGGAGGTGCAGAGCCAATTTGGGATACCGGCTGGGAGTTTCCTGCTTTACATGGCTGTGACCGCGGCAATAAAAAAACATTGGAAGATGGGGACTACAGAGCCAACAACCACGATGGCGTGCCAATACGTGGTAATGTCGGCAGGGACGTTCAAAGCGGTAACATGCTTACACTCCCGAATGCTTCATGAAGGCCTTACGCCACTGGCGGCGTTGAAAGGGAAATGGGAAGAAAGTGTGGGGAAACCCATACCAGAAGCTACGTGGGGCCAAATCCTGAGGAGACCTTGGAAGGGGAGTAGGAATGCCCGCTTCCAACAAGTACACTTCTTCGTGTTACATAGGGCATACCTGACGCCTGGCAAGGTGCAAAGGCATTTCCATGTGCAGGACGCGGCATGCCCCAGGTGCTCATTTGTAGGGGCAGAGCTAGATCACATGATGTGGGATTGCCAGAAACTGGGCTTGTATTGGACGGAAGTGGGAGAGCTTCTGAACGGGGTGACGGATAGACAGCTGACTTATGACAAAGCAGTCTGTCTGCTGCTCTGGTTCCCGCACACCAAAAAAACAAAGGTCACCAGTAAATTTATAGAACTGGGGCTTATTCTGGCCCAGAGAGAGATCACCTGGCACTGGAAGTCGTCGGAGGCCCCGTCAAGTAAGCGCTGGGCGACGGAATTGGAGAAATGGGCCAGAAGTGAGAGTATGGTTCGGCTCCGACAAGCGACCCGCACGGCTAATGAGAAGGGTTTGGAAGCAGCACGAATATGGGAGGGCCTAGTGGTAGCCCTGCAAGAGCTCCAATCAAGAGAGAGAGATCAGGGAGAATAAACTACTAGAGAGCTCCAGGTGGTGCATGATTGCATGAATGTTGTTCCTTCAGCTTCTGAATGACGGGATTTGATCCTGGACACAGCTAACACCAGCGAGAGACCGGAGAGTGGGTGGGGGGTGGAGGGTGGGAGGTTATTGCTGGAAGAGTGATCTCACCTGCCGAGAATGGGCCGAGAGTAAACAGCAGAATGAGAGGCTAGCTTGTTGGGATCCACTGAATGCGGCAAGGATTGTGGGAATTGTTCATCATTCTTTCCAGTGACCGGGAGGGAACTGTTATTTGTTGGGGTTAGGGGTTGAGTGGATAGGAAAAAAAGCAGATCTTTGGCACAAGCCCAAATAGACAGTTGCCAAGTACATATTGTTACAGTGTATTCTCCATTGTTTTCCGGACAGCTTCCTAGACATCGCCGCCCTGCCTCCGGGATGTGGGCTGAATGGCTGTGTGCACTAATGTTCATGTCTGAGATCGACGTGAAACGGTGTTGGGCGAGATCGTATCTATGACTGTACATTTCTGATTCTGCAATAAAAATTGTTTTCCCAAAAAAATCAAAAAAATCACACAGGCCTTACTGAGACACTGACCAAGGTGGTAACTTACTGGTACTACACGCTGGAGCGCCTGCATCACTTTGATCCTCATCAGAGCGCTGTGTGTTGGAGAGACTGTGGGGAAGTGAGTACCCTAGAACACCTTTTGTAGAGCTGTGACCGCATTCAGCCATACAATCCTCGTCGAAATAAATTCCCACTTCGACACGCAAGTCCCACGCTTCCCAGCCTACATCCTCTTGGGCCTGCCCAACCCGTTGATGTATCATCTGAAATCCCAAAGGGGCCGACTGATTGCAATCTCGCTAGGGGCAGCCACTCAGAACATACTGGTGCACTGGCGCTCCCTCGAGCCCCCACCTTACTCTGGATGGCTGCAGAGACTCTAGCTATTACTGGGGATGAAGAAGCTAACTCTCACTTTGGCGGGTAGGGGGTCTGAGTTCCCAGAGCTGTGGCATCCCTTCCTCACACTGCTCATAACTGAATTTAGGGAGCTGACTTGCCCCCGCTACCTCAGACTTTTACGCCTTGCTGACACACAAATCCCACAGGAGAGCTCCTCAAGTAAAGTTATCAGGCTGCGTTAACTCTCAACATGGTTCGTGATCCTTTTCTTCCTCTTTCCCGTTTTGTTTAGTTTGGTGGACGAGAGGGGGGGAGAGGAGGAGGGTGGTAATGTTGGGATTTTTTGTTGTGCAATTTTCTTTTGTTCTTTTGATTTATTTTCCTTGCGGACCAGGTCCATGCTGATTACCTTGGTAATGCCATTATTCGCGACACTTGGTGTATGTATTACATTGTTCCTGGGAGCTGGGGGTCTTGTTCTCTCTCCCTTTACCTGTACTGAAAATCAATAAAAAGATTTAAACCATAAAAACTAATGTGTTCTTCCTTAACAAGGCATCGATTCAGAAATATTCAATATCTCATTTACTTGATTTACTGGTTAATATGTGGTTAGTTGTAACTTTTTATTGTCCCTTGTAGTAGATTGATGACTCCATTGTACTTGCATCGGGTGTCTCTTGATAGAAGTAGTTTCGGTCATAGACAGAGTCCCCTTTTGACCTTATCTTCTGCATTATTTCATCCTTTTCTTCCCAATAATGCAATCTGGCAGCAACATCTAGGGAAATGAGTGCTGTCAGTGCATCATCGGTGCCACTGTATGATTTCTGTCCAACCTAACAAGGTTCAATTTGTTTGGGCCAAAGATATTGGCAAAAATGCTGGCAAAGGTTCATTTGGCATAGATGTTCACTGTTATATTCTCTGTAGATCATGGAGCCCCCAAAATGCTGCTATTATTTCTCTGTAATCTGTTCTAACATTGCTCCAGTTTCTAAAAAAAACAACTTCCGCATCACTTCCTTGAAAAATTAGCTTTCTAGCACAGAGCACAGAGAAAAAGAGGCAATCAGAGAGAGCAAGAGATATAGAAAGAAGGACAGCACAAGAGAGAGAATTGCACTTTCAGATTGCAATTTATCATTGTGCTACTCCGGAAAGCACTGCTCTTTTTAAAAACAACAAAAAGTAACATGCTGTAGTAGTTTCTTTTTGTTGAAGGAAGTAGCTGTCCATTCTATAACATAGCTGTGGCATTTAATGAGAGAATGAATTCTGGGACATTACTGCTATTTTTTGGAAGGTTTTATGTTGTGATATTGTTGAGCAGGGCTAGTGATCAGATGATATTGGCCCAGGACCCAGCAACAGAGACATGAAGACAGGAGATAGAACAGCGGTTTTCCTTCTTGTGATGTACAATCTTGAACAAGTCCTTCTGTGAGTCCTCACTGCCCTTTTCAAATGTAGAGAGGTTCCAACAAACACCATCATTATATCAAGATGAGTGTGAGCCGCCAGCCACTGCTGCTCATCTGAAGTATCCTTTTCCTGAAGATCCAGTGGTCATGGCTTAGTCCCCTGGTCCTCCTCAGGGACTGGAAGCCCTGTAACCATCAAAGACGAAAGCAGAGTCAATGAGAGAAGATTTACACTCAACACTGAAAATAGATATCAATTTCACTTTGCATGATAATGTACAGTGTATAATATCATTCTGCATATCATGGCTTCCCTAACACACCATTGAACATTTCCAAGCACTTTTACAGTCTAATCAGATGGCGCAGTTTCACAGGGTAACCACCCTGGGTGATCTGGACAGTGCAGTCAACGCAGAGTAGTTTTAGAGTGTGGGCAAACCAACCACAACAGGGTCTGCTAAAAGATTTGGGAAATGTGTCTTTTACATTAATCCCTTCTTGCAAGTCAATATCTATTGCAGGATGTATGGCATAAGCATTCAATGTATGGCGGCATAAGCATTCAATGTATGGCGGAGTGACAGGTACACATTGAAAGTGTATTAGCAATGTATGTGGGATGTATGACGTTAAAACGCATATTTTTACAACGCATACCGTTACAACGGGACTTTTACAACGCAAATACTATTACAACGCATGTATTTACAACGCATTTTTTTACAACGCAGGTACTTTTACAACGCATACCATTACAACGTAAGTATTGGTAAGTATATATAATTTTTTTAATTGTATATTATTTAAAATTAATATAATTTAATGTAATTGTATTTAATTTAATTTAATTTAATTTAATTTCATTTAATTAATTTAATTTAAATTTAATTTTATTTTATTTTTACCCTGTACCCCTTTACCCAAAAACCCAAAACTGACCTTGAACCCTAAAAATACCCCTTTACCCAAAAACTGAAAACTGACCCTAAACCCTAAAAATACCCCTTTACCCAAAAACTGAAAACTGACCCTAAACCCTAAAAATACCCCTTTACCCAAAAACTGAAAACTGACCCTGAACCCTAAAAATACCCCTTTACCCAAAAACTGAAAACTGACCCTAAACCCTAAAAATACCCCTTTATCCAAAAACTGAAAACTGACCCTAAACCCTAAAAATACCCCTTTACCCAAAAACTGAAAACTGACCCTGAACCCTAAAAATACCCCTTTACCCAAAAACTGAAAACTGACCCTGAACCCTAAAAATACCCCTTTACCCAAAAACCCAAAACTGACCCTGAACCCTAAAAATACCCCTTTACCCAAAAACCCAAAACTGACCCTGAACCCTAAAAATACCCCTTTACCCAAAAACCCAAAACTGACCCTGAACCCTAAAAATACCCCTTTACCCAAAAACCCAAAACTGACTCTGAACCCTAAAAATACCCCTTTACCCAAAAACCCAAAACTGACCCTGAACCCTAAAAATACCCTTTTGTCCAAAAACCCAAAACTGACCCTGAACCCTAAAAATACCCCTTTAACCAAAAACCCAAAACTGACCCTGAACCCTAAAAATACCCCTTTAAAAAAAACCTAACATATAACATTTTAAATATAATTATATACTTACCAATACTTACGTTGTAATGGTATGCGTTGTAAAAGTACCTGCGTTGTAAAAACATGCGTTGTAAATAAATGCGTTGTAATAGTATTTGCGTTGTAAAAGTTCCGTTGTAATGGTAGTGCGTTGTAAAAAATGCGTTGTAATGGGTGTATACCCTGTATGTGTAGAGGGTGTCGAACACTTTACAGATTCTGGACAAGAGTAATGCCAATATTTACAGATACAATGTGTCTATATGTCATGTGCGAGACCTTCATCCAGTTCTGTTGCCTTTGTCAACAGTGCTTTGCACGCAAGGATCCACTGACCCACACATATAGTTGTAAAAGTGAAAACATCACTTCCCAGATCTTTACCCCTTCCACGCGGGGCAAATTCCCCAGCGGTGCGGGAGGGGAGGGGCCGCGGTACTCATGACGAGTCCAGCTCATCATGCTGCACAGTGGAGCTGTGCTCATGAAGAGATGGACTCGTCATGACTCCGCCCACTCCAATAGAACGCCCGCACAGGTGGGGAATTAGCCACGCGTGGGAGGGCCACAGCTGTTATGGCGAGGCCAGCTCGTCATGAGCACAGCTCCACTGTGCCTCATGACGAGCTGAGCTCGTCATAAGCATGGAAGGGGTTAAGTAAAATGCCAATAGTGGTTAAATGTGTCACACTTCATAGTAGGGGCATAACATGGTATGAATTACTGCACATTTGCTAGATCACTCACTGAAATGTGAAGAGTGCAGAAATTTGCCAGGTTTCTGGGGGAAGTTTAATCAATATTTAATGCAACGCAATGCAGCAAGGCAACTTGCTGCGCTGAATTGCACCAAATGGAGAGGGCAGGATTTTGCCAAATGTACTAAGGTATGGTACATTCCTGCTCTCCCTCTGCGTTGGGCAGGGATGACTCCTCTGATAAGGCGAAGGAGCGTTGCTCCACTAGAAAAATCAAATAATAATAATGCCACGTTATTATCATTTTACTTTCCCCTAGAGGCTCTGCAGGTGCGAGGCAGGGCTGCCCACAAAGCAGGGGAGGAGTGGTAGGCACTCTCCAAGTGTGCATTAGAGTTTGGCCGTCCGTCTTGGGCTGGCCAAACAGTCATGTGCACTTTGCATGTTCTCCACTGGATGCAATTCACAGCCTGGATGGAGAACATCTACAGGCCCCCTGTTACCAATTGAGCACTGAACCACAGCGCTCAGACCATTCACAATGCTACTGTCAGTGGTGTCATGATTGGATAGAAGAGTCTGGAAGACAGGGTGCTTCCTGATCCTGCATCATGGCAAGGAGGACAGAGGAGAGGCAGCTGCTTCTAAGGTAAGTTTAAATGTTCTTTCCTTTTCTTTTTTAACCCCCCCCCCCCCACCACCAGCTTAAACACTATCCATAGAGGCATTGTCCTTTATTTATTTTTGATGCAGAGTAAAGATATTTCTCGTTGTGGCACCTGCATTGGGCATGAGTACAATGTTGATGCATTACCAGGTTTATGTGTCTTGGTGAATCTGGGTATCCAGCAAAATACATGGTGGGTGCGTGGAAACACCCACTCTCCACCCATGTAAAATATTCATGGCGCAGGGTAGAGTAATGCAGTGACCATCACTGCCTTGCGTTATTCCACTTTACCAAGCCACACAAGGTGGGTTTGCAATGCTTGGTAAATCTGACTTAAGGATGGCGCTACCCTTGTGTCACCCTGCATGACGCAAGGGCAACACAGTCCTTTGATAAATCTTGGCCCAGGTACCTAATAAAGCAGCATTGCAAATGGGATGGTTACTTATTTCACAAAGTTCCATAGTGTGGGCTCCTGGGACCACAACTACATATTTTAGAGCTTTTAGGATTGATTAGGATAGTGAACTGTGCACAGAGGTTATTATCTTCTAACATAATAAAGGGCGTAATTGAAAGTTGGCAGATGCACCGCAGTGAGCCATATTTAGAGATCAGAGACTTCAGGCCTTTGGAGAAGCTGATAACAAAAGGCTTCCCTCAAAGCACTGGGGCTTTTCAGGAATGTCAAACAATTCTCTTCCCTGGCACCCTGGGTGTTTTCAACCAAGGTTAGGGCCCAATCGGGATCGCCATTGACCATCAGTGTAAGGTTTCGCTGGTGGACCCATGACTGTTCACTCATTCCCGATAGAGTGGTGGATGGAGTATGATGATCACCTAACTCTAAAGCTGAAGGTCCTGAGCCATTAAGCATGCACTAAACCAGTCAGACTGAGCGAGGCACTATACTTGAAGACATAGATAGGAAAAACAAAATGCAAAGCCTGTGCTCCAGAGAGTGAACCAGAAGCCCAGCAAACACTGTCAACAGAGTGGGCGGGAATAGTCCTGGTTAATCTGAAACAAATGCTGCACTGGAATGAAAACAGCATATTATGCATGCATTGGAAAAGTTGTTTCCATTAGAGAGCTGTATAAACATTGATAAAATGTTGATTTCCAAAGTTTGCAAAACAATAGAAAAACACCAGTAGAACATCACAAAAAAAGTAAAAAGAAACAAAAAAGAAAGCTCTATGTGCATTGCATCTGAACAGCAACTAGAGTAAAGGAGAGCAAGACCATTCCATTAACTCTACCTCCTTGCAGAAGTGCACATATAATTCCTCCACACATCTGTTCTACACAGAGTTACATTCAACATATATTGTAGGAAAAGTACTTTACTTTCAGGGGAAAATTTTCAAACTTTACTTTGGGCAGTTCTGAAACATTTCTTTGTTTTCAAAATAAGCTGTCAGCTCTTAGTGGTTAAGACATCATTAGCAAAGCCCTGCAACTTCTTTCTATATGTGGCAATCTTGTGAGGTTGAGGTATGTCACGTGATGCTATAGGTTTTTTGCACTGAGCTGAATTTTTACCATTCTACGCAAGCAAGGGTAGGACACCATGGGCTGTATCATGATGTGCTTTACTGGGGCAACACAGAACTGAGTGACTGTTACTTTGCAGAGATTTAGAAAACATTGGCACTGGGTTTGCCTAACAAAATTGAAGTAAGCCAGTGCAAAAGTCTTTTTTTAAATTTACTTTCCATTGCAAAACTTATTTTATAGAGAGAAGTTGAATGAACGTAATGAAAAGCAGTGGAAAGGATGATACATGAGCGTTCCTATTCAACCACCCGTGGATTTTTATGAAAAACTCTATCTACTAACAATAGTAAACAGAGTTTTGCACTAAAAAATAATACCACTTCAAAGCGGTAAACAATGATTACCACAATTCTTTTATCCCGCATACCATCACCCCGCATACCAAGACAACGCAATTACCATTACTCCGCAATGGCATTACATTTTATATGTTTTTACCACGCATGCTTTTACAACGAAATATGTTGTAAATGCATGAAAGGTAAAAGCGTATGCTTTTTAAATGTAAGTATAGGGTTTGGGGTTGGGGTGTAGGAGTATACGTTATGGGGGTTCTGGGGTAATTTTAGAGTTATGTGTATGTTTGGGTATTGGGGTGCCATGGTATTTTTAGGGTTTAGGGTGGGCTTAGGTTTTGGGGTGCTGGGGTATTTTAGGGGCCATGGTCGTTTAGGGTTTTTGGGTGTAGGGGGTAATTTTAGTGTTCAGGGTGCGTTTTGGTTTTGGGGTACCTGGGTATTTTTAGGGGTCAGGGTGGGTTAGTATTTTTGGGGTGTAGGGGGTATGTTTAGTGTTCAGGGTGTGTATTAGGTTTTGGGGTGCAGGGGTATTTTTGGGGTTCAGGGTGCATTTAGGTTTTGGGGTGCTGGGGTAATTTAGGGGTCAGGGTGAGATAGGGTTTTGGGGTATAGATGGTAATTTTAGGGTTCAGGGTATGTTTAGGTTTTAGGGTACTGGGGTATATTTAGGGGTAAGGGCAGGTTAGGGTTTTAGGTTGAGGGGGTATTTTTAGGGTTGTGAGCGCCACAGTTCTACAAACCCCAACCACAAAATCACAAATCATATACATTTTGCATACATTGGGGGATTTGTATCTGTTTCTTGTTACTTGAGGTCCCGTGGCCTCGTGGCTGGCTCACTATACTTCACACACTGACATTTTGTTTAACGATATGACAGGGACACTAGAAAGAACAGCATGCATTCCTATTGTGGAGCAGATTCAGAGCTGGAGTAATTTACTATGTATAGGTACCACGATTACCTACATACATTTACGGCTTGATCTTGGGATACCTATTCATGTCTTTCTCTGGATGCATTGATGAAAACATATGATGGGGTAAAAGTAGATGGTATTGTTAATACAGACGTCAGAGCGTTTTGGTGCATGGCATAAATATTAGAAATTAAAATTACGGATTACATGAGTGTGGCCTTTCTGATTTCTAAACCCGGGATTTCAAAAAAACAAGTAAACATTAATGTATTTCTGTGATATCCAAAGAATGGTCCTGAGAGGGGCTGGTCTCAGACCAAGACACTTTCTTAGATGTGGTGGATCCACATAGTAATAGTTTGAACTTGCAGAACAAGCCAAGGAGTCAATGGATTGAGTGGTTTGCCATATCTAACTGGGCTTATGAAGTTTTTTGTTTCACTGTTAATGCCAATGTGGCTATTTTGTTGGAAAGGTACAAAGCTGTATTACTTAAGACTGAATACAAATTGTGTGGACCTACAAGCTCAGAGACTGGTACAGTAGCTTAGGGCTAAAGCATTAAAGTACCTCTAGTCAGACCTATATATTTTTTCCAGTGATTATTTCACAGCATATTTCACAAAGGATGCTATATATATTTCACAAAGACATTTAATTTATTCAAACATATTATTTTTATTTTTCATTTTTTCTGTTTTTCTTATAAATACATATCAATGTATTTGCATACAGGAAATTAAGCAACACTTTCTATAAGTCAATCTAAGTGATACATAGTTGGACAAAGAAAGAACCCCATAAATTCATCATAAATTCATACCATTCATTCCATCATGCATACTACTACATTCACTACCCAATCTAAAGTCATGATTTCCAGGTGCCTGGCTCAGATTCAAATATGGAAGACATTGCTTGGTCTAATTTCCTAATTCAGTATGGCTCAGGCCTTGTTCCAATCTCTCTCTGCAAAACGGCCATACATATTCCTATTCGTCCACATTCGCCTCCTCTAAAATCCCCACAGCAAGAGTCACAATCCGGTCCTATCTGCTAAGCCACAGCTGATGGCTTCAAAATGTCTGTTATTCTTGGTCACTAATGGGCCTTTTGCCTTCTGCTGCTAGCCTAATGACATCTTCCTGGGCCCAGGTGACTTGGCAGGCTTAGAGTTGGTTGATGTGTGCAAATGATTCACTATCACTTTTTGGACAATTTTCCTTCAGTTCTGAATTTCCTTGCCTCTTTGGCATCCTATGGCAAATCTTTCAGAACTAAGAATGGCTAGAAATCTGCTTTTCTACTGGACCTAAGATTATTTATTTATCATTTATACAAGTATAATATGATCCTCTAATTCTGTGTTAAATTGTAGATTTTAAGGTCTCAGATAGAGAAGGAAAGTCTTGATTTTAATAAAAGACACAAAGGTCAATGTTGTCTCTCTAATGTTGCCATCTTTTTCTATAATATAAATGTTTTTGATTATTTATTTCAGCTTCAATTGCTTCGTCATGTTTCTTCCTAAACCTGAATGTCAACCGAATGCATGAAGCTCAAGCGTCTAGGCTCCTGGATACACCTGATGAGTCGTCTGGGACTTCTAAAAAAAATAAGATTTTTAGTATTTGCTGGGTTTCTTTCAATGAGGTTAATATTGTCTTCTCCTCAAGAAAAGAGGCTATTATGCCCTGTATGGACTACGATTGTGGCTGATTAATGGCTTAACTTCACCTCAACCAGTTTTTTTGTGATTCACAGCAGCTATAATAAATGTAAAACGTTAAGGGAACATAATATTAACGTCCATATCTTCATGACTTTCTTTTCACTATTCTAGCTAGGAAAATCTGCATTACAGTTTTGATCATTAAAATTGTCAATTTTCTAAATCATGGGTTTATGGTGTTTATAGTTGTACCCTACACTTCAGATGTATTAGTTACCCACTATTACAAAACATTTAGTTATTGTTTTTGACCTCTGTTTCAGTGCTACTGGATTTGTTTGTATTCTCTTGGTGCTTATTCCCATGAAGCAGCACAGTGGCATTGTTGATCTCCTTTGTATGTAGACACAATGTCATCAAAGAGCACATCAGAAACAGAACCTACTTCTGCAAATTCCCAGAAGGAGATCCAAGCCCCTCCCTGGAAGTTCAATGGTTGTCACCAACACACAATGGACCCAGCACCAGGAAGTGTGGTCGCTTACACACATTGATCGTCTGAATAGCTGTGTATAATTGATGGTTAACCTGCTGACTACGTCATTGGTGCCAATTTCAAATAGATTCTAAATTCATCATCTGCTATGACAGATGTTGATACATAAAATCTACCACCTGGTGCATGTGTAAAGGCGAATATGTATATAAGGTCCCTGGCATAGTTAGCCCAATGTGTTGGTGAAATCATGTACATGAAATTGTGAAGTAGAGTACCTGATCCACTGTCTAGCAAACAGTGATTCAACTTCTTACCCTCAAAGTTGAGTGGTTGATGGCACTCGCGCCCCTTCGGTCCAGCGCAGCATTTTTCATTTGCCGGGCAGTCCTTGTCATTATTACATTTGTTACAGATATCTATAGTTTCAGTAACATTTGTCACCTTTGTGCAATCACCCATTTTTTCTGGAATATAGAAAAGAAAAAGCATTTCAAACATTACAAGCTCTAAATATTCATGTATTCTGGACCCTGATTCAGGATCTTCTGACCAGTTAGACCCCACCTATCACTTGGCCATTCAGCCTGATGACTCATGGTGATCTCGTGCCTGTACTCTGCTCTAATCTAGATTTCATCCACTTGAGAAGAATGCTACAGCAGAACAAAGTTATTGGCAGGATTGAGTGTTATGTGGCATTCACAACCACAAGGGTTTTCTATGAAGGTTGATTCCTTTGACATGCATGTAAAAGGGCCTGTCATATGTGTGGGCTCGATTCTTTTGTTTTTCTCAACTAGTTCTTTCTGATCAACCGTATATGATCTGTTGCCTTTCGAGGTATTTATCATTCCATGTACTTCACCTGCAAAGTTAGCATTCCCTCCAATCAGAAGTATTGTATTACAACAATGGTGTGAACAATGTACCCCAAAAGGTGCAACTAAACAGGAAGCATTGATATATGTACAAACATTATGTAGTCCCAGTAGCAAACTAAGGATACATGCTTGAAAGGAGATAGAGTTATGGCTTACAGATTATACATCCTTTGGTAAGGGGAAGCCTTTTGAGGGGCATGAATCACAGACTCCTCTAGAACAGTGTCCATTGGTGGAACCTTGGGTCTCCATTCAGGAAGAGAGGATGCTGGGGGCTTGACATTTATAGACTACTCGAAAGACAGGGAGTTGCAAACCTAGCTCCTCACATGAGAAAGGTAGGCTCTTTTACTCTGTTGAAGTCAATGGCTGTGATGTTCCCAGAACCCCTTTGTGGCAATGCGTGGCTTGGCTGTCAACCAACGTATCACTAGCAGAGGGCACCAGTTGACCTCTACCATCAGAAAATGTTTTCCGCAATCCAAGGACATGGCAGCACCAAAAGTGCATCTTCACCTAATGTGACCGTGGTAGTTTCAAATGCTGCACCCTTGGTCAAAGGTATTCTCCATGATATATCTGAGAACTCAAAGGTAACAAATAATCACCATGAGGTGAGGGAAGCTGATATGCTTAAATGGATGGCTGTGTTTTTAAGAAAAGCTTTAGCCATTCCTCCGGCGTTACATATTTCTTCTGAAAGGAGAATTAAATTACATCACCTATCACTCCAGTCTGGACTTAAGGAACACAGAGCTCTTCGGGCCATTTGAAGAGCCCTTTGAAATATCCCACAGTACTATGCATGCCATGGGGGCTTAAGGATTATTCCTCAACAAGATCTCTACATCTCCCTTAGAATGGACATGGTCAAACAGTGCCTGTAGGCCTGCTTAGCCATCCATGGAGAGACAGGTTCTCCTCTGGTGCAGCTCCAGTGATGATCAATGGAGGACAGAACCAATTTCCCACAAGCAGTTTCTCTTTGCCGCTGGACAACTACTTGAAGCCCTGGGCTATGAGACTCAAAAATCCATGCTAGCCTCACCAAAGCCTGCCCTGGTTAACTTAAGAATCTTCCCCTTGCAAGTAAGGATCGCCTTGAAGGCAAACACAATCTAATTTGCATCATTCAATAGGAAAACTTGTCTTCCCTAGGGCTGTCTCTCTCTCTCTCTCTCTCTCTCTCTCTCTCTCTCTCTCTCTCTCTCTCTCTCTCCCTGATAGTCATCTATGGGAGAGGATTGTAACTAAGGACATGCACAGGAGATCACTCTATGTCCCTGTTCATCACTTTCTCCATCCAATGGTGAATCAGTATCCTGTGCAGTACATCTGCAGGTGTGTAAGCGTATTCTTTGCGTTCAGGCCAGAAGATTGATCTATGGCAGAGCAGCTGCCTCTGAATGTTACTACACTTTCTTCAAATAAACATTCAGAGTTTGCAGGCTTTTCCCATTACCCATGTGCTTTTGTGCACACTATCTTACCAGTCTGAGCTGAATTTATGATTGACCATACACATACCTTTTTAATTTCTCTAGCTTCTGAATTGAGATTTGAGGGGTAAGTCTTTATGGCCATACACCTAAGGAAATGCCATCCACCATGGAGGCGGTCCCCAGTTCCCAGAGACTAATGAACTTCTAGAGTCTGACCACATTATTATTTATAGAGTCACTGACCTTTACCCCTTTACCTTTACCTTTTTCCCTCACCTTCAATACCATCCTTTTCCACTTTTACACTATAATTGTCAAGCTGTCCATCATTTCATCTATGCCTCCTTCCTCTGACCCCTAGCTGCCATTTATCACAAGCTGGAGCCCAGACAGCTATGAGATGCCCGTCATTCACAGTGCAGCCTTACAGCGAGGATTGTTTTTGTGCAGGAAGGGAATCCTGAGAGGAATCTTTCTATGTGTGATGCGG
>NC_136067.1:2067935237-2067940237 GCF_964261635.1 Lissotriton helveticus
GCATGCCTTAGGTTAAGCACGCCTTAGAGGTCTATGAACTCCTTTCGGAGGACCAATATGATCTCTTGTTTTTGACTGAGACTTGGTTCAATGAATCCTCGCCCCCCATGGTTGAGTTGGCTATCCCCAGGGGGTTTAAAATTATGAGGGTAGATAGGAAGGTGGGCAGGGGTGGAGGCCTAGCAGTGGTGTATAGAGATTCCTGGACTCTGGTCCACGAAGTCTCCCTAGGAATTGAAGGGGGTGAATTTTTTTACTTTTCTATCTCCCTTACCCCTCACTTTACGCTTGGGGGACACTTGTCTATAGGCCCCCGGGCTCTTCTGGAGCGTTTTTGAAAGCCCTCGATGAGATCATTGTCCCTAGGGCTTTACGCTTCTCCAGCTTTCTATTACTGGGGGACTTTAACATACATTTCGACTGCCCGTCCGGGGCTGATACGATTGAACTGTCGGACTCCCTGAAAATGGCACAACTTACTCAATGAACTAACTCCCCCACACACATCGGGGGACATATCCTTGATTTGGTGTGCTCTAACTTTCCCCTGTCTGGTATCCATCCTCTTCAAATACCCTGGTCTGATCACTCCCTGATTCAGTTTTCCTGGTCTATTGCTAAACCCGTGCTTTTAACAAAGTCCCCTTTAAGCAAACCCTCTCAGAGGATTGATGCTTCCGTCTTCAGCAGGGTTCTGTCTAATTCCCGGCCTTCTGCCAATGTGACACTGGAGGGTGCTATAATGATTTTTACTAACTGGATTGACCAGGCGGTGGAGTCTGTTACTCCTCTCCTCCCCGATAAGCGTGTTAGAAATGCGCCGTCCAAACCCTGGTATTCCAGCAACCTTAGAGCATTAAAGCACTCCTGTAAAAAACTTGAACGTTGCTGGAGACTAAATTATTGTCCATTGGCGAAAGCTGTACTCAGAAAAGTCCAGAGGGAGTATTATGGAGCTATTAAGGAGGCTAATAGCCTTTTCTTTACTGAGCGCATCGCCAGCTCTAAAAACAACTCAAAGGAAATATTTTCCATTGTACAGAGCTTTCTCAATCCTATTGCAGAGCGGATCGATCTGCCTGTTTCGGCAGAATAGTGTGAGAAACTGTCTGACTTTTTATTGACAAAATCCAGGCTATACAGGATTCTCTAGGGTCAGACTGCATTGAGCAGACTGACGCCCACACCTCAAGTTCACCAGTTCCCCCTCTGCCTGCCCCCTCACTAACGGCTTTTCAGCCGATCACTCCGAAAGACTCTCTATCTATCCTTTCATCTCTCAAATCAGAATCTCCCTCCGATCCGTGTTTTGCTAGACTGCTTGCTGAGGTGGCTGAGGTAGTTAATCCGGAGGTGAATACTATCATAAACCTATCACTTCAGACCGGCATTGTTCCCAAGGTATGGAAGGAGGCTAAACTTATACCACTCTTGAAAAAGCTCTCCTTAGATCCTAACATTCCTGCCAGCTATCGCCCTATTTCTTTACTTCCGGCGGTGGCTAAGATATGTGAGAAAGCAGTTTTAAGGCAGCTATCCACTTTCGTTGAGTCATCAGGTGCCCTTCATCCTGCTCAATCCGGATTTAGAACCTCCTATAGCACCGAGACTGCTCTTGTGGAAATATCAGAAGCCATAAGGGAGTGTTTGGACGGGGGCGGCAGAGCGGCGCTGATTTTATTGGACCTCTCTGCCGCCTTCGATATGGTCCCTCACCAACTACTCCTTTCTAGGCTCTCCCACATTGGCGTGTCTGGGCAGGCCTGGAAGTGGCTTGAATCCTTCCTAGTAGATCTCACACAGCAGGTCTGGATACCCCCTTTCTCTTCCACCCCTCGTACAGTGGCTACCGGAGTCCCTCAGGGCTCCCTTCTGCGCCCCTTGCTTTTTAACGTTTACGTTACCCCCCTGATCTTCCTCGCGGAGGAGCTGGGTGCAAAAGTCATTGCATATGCGGATGACACTCAGCTCCTCTTTACCTGGAAGGAAGGTGAAACATCTCTTTCAGCTGCCCAGCGCTGCCTCGCAGCGGTCTTTGGTTGGCTGGCCTGGGCACAGCTGAAGTGTAATGAGGGTAAATCGAAGGCTCTCCTCTACGGCCCTTTCCCATCGTTCTTTAAAGAGACTTTGAGGCCCCCTGAGTATCCCCAGCCATTGTCATCTGGCAATCCTGCTAAAAATCTGGGGATTTGGTTTGAGGAGGATCTTCGATTCTCTACTCAAATAAAGCGACTGGCAGGGGTATGCTTTGGTATCCTAAAATCTCTTAAGAAGTTCTTCCCTTTGCTACCTCAATTTGCCAAGGAAATGGTCACTCGGGCATTGATCTTGTGCCGCATTGACTACGCCAATGGCTTATACGTTGGACTCCCGGGATAACAGCCAAAGAAATTACAAGTAATTCAGAATGCGGCGGCCAGGGTTCAGCTGCAAATCCCTGGGCGCACAAGCATGAAGCAGCATTTACGCGACTTGCACTGGCTGCCTGTTGTCCACCGTATTTAGTTTAAGGCCCTTACGCTGGCTCATAGAGCCTTGCATGGTCTTGGCCCAGTTTACCTCCAATGGCGCTTTTCCTTCTACACGCCTCCTAGAAACCTCCGCTCTACCACTCTGTGCCTGACTACTGTTCCCCGCTTTCGCAGGGTTCGGTTAGGGGGTAGCTCCTTCTCCGTTAAGGCTACAGTGGCCTGGAATTCCCTTCCTCTGGAGTTGCGCAACATCCAAGACACTATGCTATTTAAGAATCAGCTGAAGACCTTCCTTTTTAACCAACCCATCTAAATATGCTGCTCGTTGTTATGGTTCACCTCCGTGCTGGGACACTCTTGAGTATCCGTGCGCGATATGAATGTATAATAACATAACATAACATAACACTTACTGACAATATATCAACACACAACATTTCAGCCTCTCTCCATAACCAATCACAAAGCTATGTTCACAAATCTCATCTGATAACTTCCACCCTGCAAGAGCATCATGCACATAATCTCGACACATTAAAAATACAAGAGCTGGCCCAAATACAAATGTTTTGTAAATAAGTCCTGGACTAACAAGGTCCCTCCCTCTGACGCTCACAGTCATTTCCCTTAACTCACACGTGGGTACTCAAGAGATGTGTGCCTCTTGCCCCTTCTACGGAGATCACAGCACACCTGGATCTGATATTCTAAAACATAAAGCCTCGGACATATGTGAATCCTGTAACTGAGAGGTATACATTTTAAAGAACTTTCTTTCTGCTTAAGGCTGTTGTATTCCTGGTTCCCCTGCAATGACAACGCTGATGCCCCACAGCAGTCACCTGCCTGGATAGGATGGCTTGGAACACACATGGTCCTGTGACAGTTATATGTAGTCTCTTACACTTGCTATCAGGATCTTCAAAGGTCCTGCTCTGTTGCCCCCTCCTCCTCTATTCTACCGGAAATGCACCTTTCAGCGCCTTGACGCACTTCCGCTGGCAGCCCATAGTGCAGCATTTCTCATCAGCGGCGCAGTTCCAGTCTTGGCCACAGGAGGGCGCATAGGCGGCAGGGCAGAGCGGTGATTTTGAAATATAAGATGGACAGACCCCTTCATGATCTGCAACAAAATAAACATTCAGTGACCTTGTTTTCATAGCGGTAATGCAGTAAACAATATTTGTGGAAAGAGAAATGCAACAAGTTCATGAGTTTGGCGGCCTCCAACTGAAAGCCCCGCCCCTTGCACTGCACTGTTTCCACGGTCATGGAGTCCCCAGGGCTTCGCTCTGCTCCATGTACACACGGATTAATAATTACTCATGCACAAACACGAACGATTTTTATAAATCAATGCCAAACAAACAGATCTACTGTGCAGATGTGGTAGTCGTGGGCAATATTCCTACACTCTCTTTGACTCTTACCTACACTGCTTTTTGTTGTCAATACAAAACAAGCCTGACTGCAACATATTCATAGATAATGCAGGAGAAAGAATCCTCAAGGGCTTTACATAACTAGTCCTAATCTGTGCCCATTGGAAAGAGACGCTGAAGGCGCCAAGGTCATCGCATGCACTCGCCCAGCAATGATCTCTGTATTTGGGCTGGTGAGGGCTGGGAAAATCACTCTGAGGGCTGTAATCTGTATGTCTTTATGCTTGCATTACAATACCTATACTTCCATGCATTTACGTGACCTAGCATTTACTTTGCCCACATTAATAACTCTAAACTTTAGGATAATGCAGTTTACTATATTTTAAATATAATTTTATTATGTTAAATTTCATGACTGATAACACAATGCCATTTTTTATATAATTCAAAATGATAAGTTTCCTTATTCTAATAAAACTTCTAAAGCTAAATTAAATGAAATTAATTTTCATTAAATGTAATTAAATTATTGTTTTTTATCACAAAGTACTTTTCAACTCCACCTATATTTCATTCTATTTAAATAAATTGACAATTAGTAATGTGAGAACAATACAAAAAACCCTAACCCTATAATTTATTTAATGCAAATAATGTATCTCACATTACAAGCATTCAGGTTGTATTGAAATAATTTTTATCCTAACCCTAAATTATATTAAATTTAAATAATTAAATCCTGCATTCTAGACGTCATGCTAACCTAACTATTCAGTTAATTAAATTGTGTGTTTACTGCTTTCTGACCGGAATGAGGGCACCGGCACACCGGGGCATCTCTTTTCTGAAAGGTTCTTGGTAAAAGTGATCTAAGGTCCAATCACTAGCTCTACTCAAGTGTGCGGCATTCCACCTGAGGGGCTGGAGGAACTAGGAAGCTACGGGCCAGATGTAGGTAAATTCAATTTAGCGAGTCATTAATAGCAATTTTTACCGAATTGCTATTAAGGACTCGCTAAATTGAATGCATGTAGGAATAGCTAAAATATTAGCAATTCCTTCAAATTCCTTAAAAACGAATCGCAAATTGAGATTCGTTAATAAGGAATACCTACCCATTCATTCCTATGGGCCAGGAGGCCCA